>NC_142930.1:112022598-112040098 GCF_046866305.1 Octopus bimaculoides | reverse complement strand
ATATGTTAATTTTTTTTATATGTAATTCTTAATGTTTGATTCTGAAAATATAATTTTTTTTTAAACATCGAATGGCTGACGGCCCATTCAAGTTAGATGGAAACTAAATGGCTCAACTGTTAAGAAGTAATTAAGAAACACTAATAAAAGAGGTGAAGATATTTTCTCGAGTGATACCGACCCATAGGGGCCGGTTTCCCGGTTTTCATGGCATATATATTCCCCATCTGGACGGGACGCCGATCCGTCGCACGATTATTCGTTATTGCCAGCTGAGTGGACAGGATCAATGTGAAACGAAGTGTTTTGCTTAAGAACAGAACGCTGCGCCCGGTCCAGGAATGGAAATCACAATCGTACGATCATGAGTCCAGCAGCCTACCCACTAAGCCACACGCATCCACTGAAAACCACTAGTTTGAGCTTCCGATCGACCTGCTAGATATGACAGTCAAATCGTTTTGAACTCTCACGCTATCTCCTAAAATAGAAGAGGAATGACTGCATGGCGGAGTCCTTGGAAGACGCTATGATTATTTCCAGAATTACTTGAATTTCAAATTTACGCTATGAATGCAAGTTTAGGGGTAAACTACGAAAGCAAGATGAACCAAAACTATAAAAAACTTAGAGGAGACAGTAGATGCCTTCTGTCGAAGTGGTTCTCAATTTCTTTCCCTTCGTTGTATACTGGATAGCAGGCAGGGTTTGGCTGAATGTTTAAGAAGCTTGCTTAACAACCAAGAGGTCTGGGATCGCTTCTACTTAGTGGTATCTTGACCATGGGATCGCTTCTACGTTGTGGCATCTTGATCGTAGGATCGCTTGCAGTTTGTGGCATATATTATCTATATTATCTTTTTGTTTAGCTTCGGCTTGACCCATTATTTGTGAGTGAAATTTGGTCGACTGAATCTGTAGAGAAGCATGTCAGGTAGGCTCTATGCGTAATTCAACGGTATAGCTTTGTCAAACATTGTCAGGCAGGTCCCCTCGGCGAATTACGTTAAGAGCAATCATGTCTGTGGAATACTAAGGCTCTTACAAGCTAATTCAGGAGCAGGTAATTTAGTTACTCTCCCTCTCTCTCTTTCTCTGTCTCCCCCTCTCTCCTCTCTCTCTATATGTGTGTGTGTGTATTCCTGTGTGTGTATATATATATATATATATATATATATATATATATATATATATATATATATATATATATATATATATATATATATATATATATATATAAGTGTGTGTGTGGGTATGTGTGTGTATGTATGTATGTGTGTATGTATCCTATGGTAGCATGAAATTATGACATTATCATTTTAATTTCTTTGCTCAAGCGAATCCGGTCGACTATGTAAAAAAAATATTTCATGCACACACACACACACACACACACATAGATATATGCACAGACATGACAGAATGAAATAGACATTCATATAATCATCAAAATTTATTGAAATCTGAAATTATACATTCAAATTACTTATTAATTGTTGTAATGGCAATACTTAATATTTAGTAGATATGTACATTGCATTTTTCAATGCAAGGGCACTCAGTGGGATGTTACTAATCATTTGATTTAATTCCGCATTAAAATTATTCGAATTGTAAAAAGATATATGACGTCTGTATCATTCGAAAGAAAAAAAAATCCACATAAACTGTAAAAAGTAAACTAATTCTATACACTTTTGTTAAAATACAAATTAATGAAGGAATAGAGCTGTCATCATCGATCTTAAACTTATTTTGGCCAGTGTATATCAATGGAGGAAACTTTGGTATCGTACCTGCCATGAAATACCAATTTTTGTCGCAACTTTTAGACAAATAACAAAAGATTTACATATGTTTATCCAGCAAAAGAAATTAAGAAATTGAAATCTAATCCTCAACCTGAAATTGATGAATAAATACAAACATTTTTTTGATGAAATAATACGTCATGTAATACAGGCGCTCAAGACCATTTTAGCCTTTCAGTATGATCTAGGTGTTGCTTTCAAAGAAATATATTGCTAACAACCCTCAATTACGTCCCCAATTTCATTACGGGAATACAGGCATTCACTGATATTGAAATATAAGATCAAAAGCTGGAAGAAAACAAAGACAAACTATAAGAACTAATCAATAACATTCTTGCAAGGTTTATCGACTTGCAGAAACTGAAGTGCTGCACCACTGGTCTTGTAAATTCATTCATGGTTGATGTAATCAAAGGCGCTTACCAATTCGCTAATGTCTGTTCATAGAATCATCTCCTATCGCGATGCAACAAATGAACTTAAAGAAAGAGAATGGATTTAAAGCGAATCCACAGATCTTAGCCTGTAACTGAATTCTGAAGCAAGTTCCTGAAATTCAATATCTTAAACTAGAAAAGGAGAGAAAAACTCGTCATTGACTCACTTCTATTTCATTACAGAATATTCCTTGGTACTATAGGCAGAAGGGCTGAAATTTTGGGGGAGGTGTCTAGTTGATTACATCCCCCAGTGCGCTCAATTGGTACTTCTTTCAACAATCACGGAAGGTAAAGCTGAACCTACGTGGCATTTTAACTCAGAACATAAAGACAGACGAAACGCCGCTAAGCGTTTAGTCCGAGACGCAAGGGCTCGGCCAGCTTGTCGCCGATGGAATTTGAACTTAGAATGTGAAGATTCGGAACGAATACTGCATATGGTGTAGTGGCTAAGATTCTAGGCAGTGACCTGAATAATAATAATAATAATAATAATAATAATAATACTAATAATAATAATAATAATAATAATAATAAAAAAAAAAATAATAATAATAAAACGCTTTCAATACAGTAACCATAAGAGCAACACTGCAAACCACAGCACAAACCCAAGGCACACAGAGCTGCGCTTGGTAGTGAAGTGAAAGCACGTTATAAAAATAAAACTATTGAACGATAATAATAATAATAATAATAATAATAATAATAATAATAATAATAAAAATAATAATAAAAATATTAATAATAATAATAATAATAATAATAATAATAATAATAATAATAATAATAATAATAATAATAATAATAATAATAAAAATATTAATAATAATAATAATAATAATAATAATAATAATAATAATAATAATGATAGTAATAATAATATTAATAATAACAATAATATTTGAAGCACGATGGTAGCTCTTAGATACCCTTATTTATAATTACACACACACACACAGACATATATATATATATATATATATATATATATATATATATATATATATATATAGTCATCGTAACTTTATATTTTCCGACGCTACTCTATCTCTTTCTCTTTCTCTTCCTCTATCATTTTCCCCCTCTCGTTCTTCCTCTTTACTACTACGTATCTCGTTTTACCCCTCTCGTTCTTCCTCTGTTACTACTATGTATCTCCTTTCCCCCTCGTACTTCCTCTCTTTCTCTTTTCCTCTCGTTGCTCACCTATTCTTCTACTTCCTCCCTTTGTTTCTCCCTCTATCACTCCCTCTCTCTTCCCCTTACACCGGCATGGTCACATGCTTCCGGTCAATAATCCTTTTCTTCCTTGGCTATCGCCGAGCAAAGACGCGAACTCACTTCGTCCCTACTTTCAAGTTCGTGCCTCACAGCGTTCATACACACATAATTTTTCCCGTCTGGCCGTAAAGCCTTTTCTGTTTGTTTTCCTGTCTTGTTTTTTGTCCGCCACTACATTCCTCCATGGCAAGGTTTAATTTGTGTATACAAATTTAATTTGCGGTCCATGGGAAGAGCCGTTTTAACGATGCGTCCTACCCACCTCTTCTCTTCGAAACGCCGATGTTAAAACGGGGGTAGCTGATGAAGAAGAATGTTCTCTATGTGGCTTGTGTGTTTTCTCGTCTACGTTTTGTTTGCAATGTCCTGTAGCCAGATATGCACCTATACATACAGGTGGATGTCGGTATGCACATACCTGTACGTGTATATGCATATTCTCTTTTACTGTTTGTTTTTACATGACCGAACGCAGCGTCAACAATTTGTAAGTAGTTATCGTAACTTTATATTTTCCGACACTACTCTATCTCTTTCTCTTTCTCTTCCTCTATCATTTTTCCCCCTCTCGTTCTTCCTCTGTTACTACTACGTATCTCCTTTTCCCCCTCGTACTTCCTCTCTTTCTCCTTTCCTCTCGTTGCTCACCTATTCTTCGACTTCCTCCCTTTGTTTCTCCCGCTACCACTCTCTCTCTTCCCCTTACACCGGCATGGTCACATGCTTCCGGTCAATAATCATTTTCTTCCTTGGCTATCGCCGAGCAAAGACGCGAACTCACTTCGTCCCTACTTTCAAGTTCGTGCCTCACAGCGTTCATACACACATAATTTTTCCCGTCTGGCCGTAAAGCCTTTTCTGTTTGTTTTTCTGTCTTGTTTTTTGTCCGCCACTACATTCATCCATGGCAAGGTTTAATTTGTGTATACAAATTTAATTTGCGGTCCATGGGAAGAACCGTTTTAACGATGCGTCCTACCCAGCTCTTCGAAACGCCGGTGTTAAAACGGGGTTAGCTGATGAAGAAGAATGTTCTCTATATGGCTTGTGTGTTTTCTCGTCTACGTTTTGTTTGCAATGTCCTGTACCCAGATATGCACCTATACATACGGGTGGATGTCGGTATGCACATACCTGTACGTATATATGCATATACTCTTTTACTGTTTGTTTATATATATATTTATATATATATATATATATATATATATATATATATATATATATATATATATATATATATATACTTAGAGATGGATGCGTCACGTTGAATTAGAAGATAATAAATGATATATGTGTATGTATATATTTATGTATTTGTGTGTCTGTGTTTGTTCCCGCTACAATCGCTTGACAACCGATGATGGTTCGGCAAATGATATCGATAGAATAAGTACTAAGCTTACAAAGAATAACTCATGGGGTCGATTTGTTCGACTAAAACGCGGTGCTCCAGCATGACCGCAGTCAAATGATTGAAACAAATAAAAGAATGAAATAATAAAAAAGATATTTTGAGTATTATAGGAGCATAACCAATCCATTGCACATAAATTTTAACATCAAAATCTTATTATTATTATTATTATTATTATCCAGGTCACTGCCTGGAATCGAACTCGCAATCTTGGGGTTAGTATCCCGCGCTCTTAACCACTATGCCATGTGCCCGTAAGCTTAACGTTTCGGCTGATGTACTCTCCAGCCTTCATTAGGTGTCCTGGGGAAATTTCGAACTTTGGTTCTTATTCCTAAGGTATTTTCCCGATGTTGTTGTTGTTATTATTATTATTGTTCAGTAGTTTTATTTTTATAACATGCTTTCACTTCACTACCGAGCGTAGCTCTGTGTGCCTTGGGTATGTGCTGTGGTTTGCTGTTATGCTCTTATGGTTACTGTATTGAAAGTGCTTTGCGTAGGATGTGTGCAGTGCTTAGTAGTGCAATTTTCTGTATGTTATATATATTTGTAAGTCCTGGTGTTTTTGTTATGTATTTGTCTGAATATTTTTTTTTATTATACCTATAATAGGAATTGTTTCTGTTTTTAGATTCCACATTCGAGTTACCTCTATTTCCAGGTCTTTGTATTTTGAAAGTTTTCCCATTTCTTTTAGGGAAACGTTGTCATCTGCTGGTATTGATACATCAATTAGAAAGCATTTTTTTTCTTCATGATCTTTGACAACTATATCTGGTCTATTTGCCTTAATTTCTCTATCTGTGTGTATTGGCATATCCCAGAGTATGGTTGCTTTCTCGTTTTCTGTGACCTTTTCTGGCGTGTGTTTATACCATCTTTTTTCTGTTGTTATTCCATAGTGTTGGCATAGCTTCCAGTGTATATAGGTTCCAGCCCTGTCGTGTCTGTGAATATATTCCTTCTTAGCCAGGACTGGGCAGCCAGAGATAATATGATTTATTGTTTCTTGTCCATCTCCACATATTCTACAGTTACTTGTTATGTTTCTTTTCATTATATGTTTTATTATTATTATTATTATTATCATTATTATTATTATTATTATTATAATTATTATTATTATTATTATTATTATTATTATTATTATTATTATTATTATTCAGGCCACTACCTGGATTCGAACTCGGAATCTTGGGGTTAGCCCGCGCTCTTAATCACTACGCCATATGCTCGTGGACAAAATTTTAGTTGGACCCCGCCCCCAGGGGCCATGTGGGTCCCATCAAGTACCTCTGTTCTAAATGAAAACGTTGCAATAACTTAGCAATGTGAAAAATCGCAGAATGACCAACTGCTGTTGAAAATATTTCTTACGTTTAAAGAAGAAAAGTTTTAACGAAACAGCGATAAGATGTTAATGACCTCATCTTTCGTCTTTCATTAATATCCGAAGTTTATCGGATACGGTTCAGTAGCTTTATCTCACTAACGTCTGATATGTGTGTGTGTGTGTGTGTGTGTGTGTGTGTGTGTGTGTGTGTATAATAGCTTTCGAAAATTTCCCATGGGTGACTTCTGTACGAAGACAATATAGTTTATAGAAGGCCACCATAAATAATGTGGTTAACCGTAAATAACTTTTAATCAATTAATACTACATATGATTCTATGTTCTTGTAAATATAATGTTGGGAAAGGTTCCTATGTCATGATTTTACTTTATCTAATCTATATGAAATCATTCTGAGGTCTTAATAATTAAGGAGGTTTCTCATTTGGCCCTCTTGAATGCCGTTTTCACTAACAAAGGGACTTTCTTTCCTGTTACGGTTTTGTGTCCTTTTTCGTCTCTCTTAGAAATCATTAGACCAGTTATGACGCTTCCATGCATATAAGTGACCAAGATCTCAACATTCATCAGAGATACCGGTTGCGTCACAGATTTCAAGGCCAACAACCTTTGAGTGAGGTGGGACAAATCGACTACATCGACTCCAATACTTGGCTGAAAATTTTATTTTAACGGTTCCAAAGAAATGAAAGGTAACGTTGACCAAAGCGAGATTTGAACTCAGAGCATAGAGTGTCAGAAAGAAATACCGCAAAGCACCTTGTCCAACAGTCTAACGACTTTCCCATCTCACCACCTTACGAAGCGGTAATGAAAATTTCCTGGCTTTAAGGGTTTCGCGAAAGGCCTGGCTGGAGGCCCAGCCTTCCGATTTCTTTTACAGGGCTTAGAAAAACTGAAGAATTGCTGCAATAAGTGTGTGAATCTGTGAGGGGAATATGTTGAATAAAATCATAATATACTGATCCTCTTGTATTTTCTTTTACCCAAAACCCGCAAATTTTCAGAACCCGGCTCCTATATGTTTAATTAATGTTTAATTATGTTTAACTAATTAAATTAATTTTCGGCACGTAATATTCAGTATTGCATCCTACATTAAATGTACGTTCTTTCTTAACACCGATTTCCCACAACCAATCGTAATATCATTATCCATCAACAATCTCATCATATTCAGGTGTGTAACTATATAATATATATTTCATTAACACAACCTTTCTCGTAGCAGAACCATACAGACAAAAAAAAAAAAAAAAACTGAACGTTTCCACATAGATCCCTGAATTCCTTTGATCTAACAGACCAACATCCCCAGGTTAGAGCAGAATTACCACCAGACAAAAGAGAAACAATAAATTGGAAGAATTCGAATAAATTAGCCGGTCCCGTGTCATATGTATCTGAATCCAGTGATTGCCTAACCCTGATTTTTCACCTAACCGTCATCTTGCATACATTAATTTTTTCACCTGATTTATCGTTCACAGAGAGGAATAGAGAATATTTTCTAACCAAAACGATATACACATATGCACAGTGTGCGATGGGTAAATTGCCGTCATTTTATGTCTTTAATTTTGTGCACGCGTATTGTTTGTTTTTGATTTTGTGTGTTTGTATATATATATATATATATATATATATATATATATATATATCTTTATTCCCCACAGAGGGTTAAACATAGAGGGGACAGACAAGGACAAACAAAGGGATTAAGTCGATTACGTCGACTCCAGTGTGTAACTGGTATTTATTTAATCGATCCCGAAAGGATAAAATGCAGTCAACCTCGGCGGGTTTAAACTCAGAACGTAACGGCTAACGTTTCTGTTAACTCGCCGCCATAATGCATATATATATAAATACACTCAATTACGTAAACACATACAAACATGCGTACAATTCACACATATTTGTACATACACGCACATACATATATATATATATATAGTAGAGACAATTCATACTGAATATAGAATATACTATAAACTTTATTTACCACAAAGGTCATTTCGACACATCCTGCACCGCTGTCTTTTGGGTGGGAAACGTTACAATGAATTGCAATTAACACCGCAGTGCAGAAGCATCTCTTCAGGTGATATGACTTGGCTTCTTGTTACATAATTGACGTTACGTTCGAAAGCTTAACTGAAACATGTTGATAGCAGTCGTACCTAAAATACATTGTAGAGGCGAGAGGAATGGCTACGAACAGATTAAGTTGCTACTCAGGGAATACAAACAGGAAGTAATTGAGAAAACAGAGGGACTAGAGAAACACCCAAAACACAGTTTGAATTTTATATTTTAATCTAAAGTGTTAGTAACATATATATATATATATATATATATATATGTGGGGGGTTAGGGATCAAATAAGTGCATAAAACATGGAAAAAATAGTATTCAAATACCAAACGTAGAGCAATATACTTTTATGAAAGCTGCAAAATTATCGCAAAATACGATTACTCAGAGTTTCACGTTCCCCTCCGTTGGAGAGTTGTGATGAAAACTGAATTAAATTTGTGAAGGTACATGTAATATAGTGTGACGTAGCTCAAATACACGAATAAGCATTTCAATCTGAAGGGGTGGTTGATTATCAAAACATTATTGTCTAATATTCGTTACCAGTTAGGTATTGGGGTGGGGATGAAAATTACCAGTAAGGTGTTTATAGATATAAATATTATAATAAGATCGAAAAACACCTTGCTTAAAGCGGAGAGGGAGTCCATAAAATAATTAATCAATTGATTATAATTGGTCTTGTGGAGGTGCAATGGCCCAGTGGTTAGTGCAGCGGACTCGCGGTCGAGGATCGTGGTTTCGATTCCCAGACCATAGAAACCGGAAAACCGGGCCCATGAGCCTGGCTAGGCTTTCAAAGGGCGAAAAAAAATTGGTCTTAAATTTTGGCACAAGACCATCAATTTTTGGCTGGGTGGGGGTGAAATTCGACTATATCGACTCCAGTGCTCAGCTGGTACTTATTTTATCGACTCCCGTAAAAAAAGGTTAGATTCAGCCATGAACTTAGAACGTAGTGACTAGTGACGGACGAAATGCCATTAAGCGTGCTTACGATTTTGCCTGCTCGCTAGCTTAACAATTAATAACATAGTATAAGCCTAATACTAATGTAGTGTATGGTAGTTATTAACTATGCCACTACGGTAAATATTCTATCAGTCAAAAACAAGCCAACCATTGTCAGCTGAGATCTTTCAATCGCTGTCTTCCTTCATTTGGCAACACAGAGGAACTTAATAATGAATATATTTCATTTGGACAATTGGCAAATGTATATAAATGCAAATTTGTGTATCTTTTAAATTCTGCTTCAGAATATTCACTCTGATGTTTCAGTAGCAGTAGTCTGTATTTGATGGGGGCTTCATTTTCTCTTCTTTCTACTTATATAAGTATGTGTATGAGTGCTTGTCTGTCTATATGTACAAGTACATAGAACTTAGATGGTTTCTATATATAGAAGCATTTACTTATCTCTCTCTCTCTCTCTCTCTCTGTATATATATATATATATATATATATATATATATATATATATAGGTACATTGATTGGTAAGCTAAAAGACACCCATTCGAATAGATATGTATATACATGCGTAGATTTTACATATATGAATATATACATATATATATCAATGCTTCTCTCTCTCTCTCTCTCTCTCTCTCTCTCTCTCTCTCTCTAAGTGTGTATATATATATATATGTATATATATGTATATATATATATATATATATATATATATATATATATATATATATATATATATGTATGTATACACACACACACACACACACACACACACACACACACACACACACACACATAATCGGTAAGATTCGTTAAATCCGAAACCGTCCCTGTTTAACAATGTGTTTTTTTAGGTGATTTTAAAAGTCTTGCCCACTTACGTTTTGGTATTCTGCTATATTTTATGTTGAGAACAATTTAGGTCTTAATAGACACAAGATGTGATCTATTTCTAGCACATTAATTGTCCACGTTAGTGGTCAACGTTATATATATATATATATATATATATAGATAGATAGATAGATAGACAGACAGACAGACAGATAGGCATATATATATATATACATCATATGTATATATAAGATATACGTGCATATATATATATATATATATATATATATATATATATATATATATATATATATATATAGATATATATGCATAAATAATTATATTCATGTATCTATCTATTTATTTATAGACATGTGTATATGTATGTACGAAGGTATGTATGTGCGTATAAACACATGCACCTCTATGCATAAATAACACATTTGACCTAAAGCCAATTCTTAACCTCTTCATTTTTCGTATCTTTCTTAATGTGAAAATTTCTTCATGTGCAACTTTATGAAATATGTCGTTACTTTCCGTTCCAAGATGTTCTGTAATGAAACACTGAAGTGTCTTCCAATGCATTTATTTCTTCTTAAGTTCTCCCTTTTAATGGCAAGATAAATTGGCAAGGCAGTTACATTTCCTTTATAAGTTTTCTCTCCAAATCTACTTCGATGTATGCTCAAAGGATCGAAGCTTCTTCCATCTTTTCACTTGAATGTTTACCATTCTATGTCTATCTCATTAATCGTATTTGCAGCAGTCGTTGAATTAGTTTACATGAGTGAAACACACTCCGGTGAAGCTCTTCTAATCTTTTTCGGATTAATACGGTTTGTCGCATATGTCTCTTGCAGACTTTTAGAAATAATGACTTGTTTTGACATGGTGAAAAAGACGTTTCTTTTTTGGTTCTTTGGGAATTATTTTTACAAGAATCGATACAATATATCGACGTTAGTCCTTTACTCACTGGAAACATATCTATATCTCTGTCTTCTGTAGGATCTGAATTGAGACTGTCGATTGCCATATAAACACACACACACACACACACACACACACACACACACACACACACGCATATATATATATATATATATACACACACACAGATACATATAAGTTTTTGCGAAAGATATTTGATGCCTTCCATATACGTGAAGGAATATTTTCTTAAAAATTAACCATTTAGAACAATCTCAGTATGATACGAGCGTTTTGGAGAGAAGTTTTTGTATCCTATTTGAGTGTGTGTGGGTAGGGGTTATGCGCGCTCGTGCGCGTAGTATACATTTTGATGAAAAGAAGATTCAAAATATTTTTAAAAACAAGGAATTAACCTTTCGGTTCCGACGACTAGGGTTCCAGTTGATCCGATCAACGGAACAGCCTGCTCGTGAAATTAACGTGCAAGAGGCTGAGCACTCCACAGACACGCGTACCCTTATGTAGTTCTCGGGGAGATTCAGCGTGACACAGAGTGTGACAAGGCCGGCCTCTTTGAAATACAGGTACAGCAGAAACAAGAAGAAAGAGTGAGAGGAAGTTGCGGTGAAAGAGTACAGCAGGGTTCGCCGCCGCCCCCCGCCGAAGCTTCGTGAAGCATTAGGTGTTTTCGCTCAGTAAACACTCACAACGCCCGGTCTGGGAATCGAAACCGCGATCCTACGACCGCCAGTCCACTGCCCCTAAGCACCAGGCCATTGTGCCTCCACAATTAATCATTACTTTGAAACTCAATATGGAAATGCTGTGAATTATGAAAAGTCATTTTTACTCCGTTGATTTCTTCACTTCGTAAAGAAATTCATAGAAAAAAAAAAGATTTCCTTGGATTTATTTACATTACTAATGTACGCATCGTTCAATACACTCATGATATATCCACCTGATAAATAGTCAACAATTGAAATCAATGCATAAAAGAGAAGCTGTACATAACATTAGATATTACACGTTGAAATATACACCTTTTCCTCGACTTACGAACGAGTTCCGTTCCCACTGAGATCTGGTCGTATATCAGATTTATATTTTTCAACACTATTTTCATTCATGCAACTGCTGCTTGAAAGTGACTGAGTGAGAGACAGTGGCGGACAGTGGATGCCTGGGTCTGAGAGAAGCCTGCTTTGCCAGATGGTGCCATAGTTATCGTACGCGCAACTGCCCAACGTCCAAAAATCGATTCTTTATTTACTTATTTTTGTTTTTTGTGGCCATAAGTCGCATAGGTCGTAAGTCACGTAGATCGTAAGTCGAAAAGGTGTATAATCCATAAGGTTGAACCATTATCTAAAGTATTGTACAGTTTAGTTTAAATATGAAACTGTTTTGTGAAGAGACTAACTAAACTAGATTCAATATCGGCACGATATTCCATTTCTTTTCCATGTTTCAGTCATTTGACTGCGGCCATGCTGGATCACCGCCTTTAGTCGACTTAATTGACCCCAGAGTTTATTCTATGGGTCCGTTTTGCCGAACCCCTAAGTTACAGCGACGTAAACACACTAGCATCGGTTGTGAAGCGATGCTGGGAGCGGGGGACAAACACAGACATACAAACATATACAAACACATACATACATACGTACATACATACACACACACACATATATATATTAGAAGGTTGATGTACAGGTATTATATATTAGAAAAATTAAGGTACTGAGAAATCTAGATGGCTGTACATTTACAGATTTTTATTAATATGTCACGTTTTTATAAATCATATATTAGCGCTTGCATCTACTCTAATAGATTCTTCAGATTAAAATTTTTTGAGGGGATTCGTCTCTTTTTATAGTATTATTGAGTGTGTAGGTGTGGAGAGAGATATAGGATAGTAAAAAAAGAGGCTGAGGAATGAGGAGAACGTGAAAGAGAGAGAGAGAGAGAGAGAGAGAGAGAGAGAGAGAGAGAGACAGAGAGAGAGAGAGAGTGTGTGTGTGTGTGTGTGTGTGTGTTTGTGTGACTGTCTACCTGAAAGGAGTGTCAATGGAAAAGAGAAGGAAACAAAGAAGTAAGAGAGAAAGAAGTTTCCATCTTACAAATCCACTCAGAAGGCTTTTATCAGCCCTCGGCTATAGTAGAAGACACTTGCCCATGGTGCCACGCAGTGAGACTGAACCCAGGACCATGTGGTTGGTAAGCAAGCTACTTATCACACAGCCACTTCTGTGCCTATACAGCTACTCCTGAGATCTTGGACATTTACAAAAATGATAATTACGACATTATTCTGAAAAACATGTTGGAGGTTGTTCTTTACTGACGAAGTTATAACAAGATCGAAACTAGACTCAGTTATCTCATGTAATTCCCAGAAGTGATCAGAATATGAGTTTCAAATTTTGGCACCAGACCAGTAAGTTTATGGAAGGAGGTAAGTCGATTACCTGAACCAGTACTTATTTTA
This sequence comes from Octopus bimaculoides, assembly GCF_046866305.1. Taxonomy (NCBI): domain Eukaryota; kingdom Metazoa; phylum Mollusca; class Cephalopoda; order Octopoda; family Octopodidae; genus Octopus; species Octopus bimaculoides. The sequence continues at coordinate 112,026,449 of NC_142930.1, read as the reverse complement.
TCAATACCAAAGCTTAAAAAGGTAAAGTCGAACGTAAAGATGGTATGGACAAAATGCCGCTAAGCATTTTGCACCGAATTCTAACAATTCTTCCTGTTCACCGCCTCGCAAAAGATTAGAATATTGTTTGCGGTTAAGTTTATTTCCTTCATACTGCATAACTATCGATGTATAAAATATCACAGCAAAACACCATACAAGTATGGGCTCTCTAAACTTATCCAAAATGGAACTAGGTCAAAACATTAATCTTATATATCTTGGACAAAGAAATACACTCGGCTGTGTATTATGGTCTTGTTATTAATTTACTGCAAGACTAAAATATCTTATTAGCATAAAGTCATTGACTAGCTTATAACACAAAGCGACAACCCAACGTTCTGTCTCTTCCCCACTCCCGGCTATAGGGCATGAACCCGAATTGTTCGTCCCTTCACGCTTCAGAGAAATCGATCTTAACAAACTGTTTTATGAACTCTTATATGGACTATTTATTGCCGGCGCAGACAATCAACGTTTTCCTTTCATTCCGGATTTTGCTCCAAAATATATTAGGATACAAAATTAATAAAACGAATTTAGTCACTTGTCCGACATATTTTTATCAACTCGCTGCCGTTAGCTACTATAAATAACTGAAAGAATCTTTCATTTTGTAGACGAAGAATCAAACCCGAAATTAAAGTTCGTGTTAAACATTCTTTGGAAATTGGTTTGTTTCATAAGTTTATTTAAAACTTAGTTTGACACGGATTTCTTTTGTAATCAACGTTTATAAGTATATTGTACGTTGTGACAGACGAATAAGAACGTGAATAGAAACACGCATATATATATGCATATACACACATATACGCATGCATACGAAATTGCATGTATAAATTCATAGATATTATATATAGGGTTGGCCAAAAGTCACCTGACAGTAAATCAAAGCCCATTTAATTCCAAGATTAAAACAAAAAAAATAATTTTATAATAGATTTCGCTATAATAGATTAAACAGATGACAAGGCTAAAATGCAAATATAGCAGCGTAATATAGAAAATATATGCAATACTCTTATCTAGCATAAATTTAGTTTTTCACCAAAAATATTTTCATTTAATCAAAACGATTCTATGTTTGTGTTTCTGTTTGAATTCATTGTAACCAAACGAACTTCAAGCGGTATGTAAATTGCTTCCTCATAATAATAACGTGTGTTACGGTTTGCACAAGTTTTAATGTTGTTTGTAACTTATGCAGTTTATATTTGGTGTAAATTAACGTATTCTTTTATTATTCCTTTAATTGCTTTAGGTACTTGGATGCGGCCGTGCTGGAGCACCACCTTAAACGGTTTTATTCGAAGAAGTCGACCCCCACCCCTCGGACTTAATAAATTTTAGCCTATTACTTATCGTATCGACCCTCTTTTGCCGAAACTCTAGGTTACGGGGACGTAAATACGCCAACACAAATACAGATACACGCACGCGCACACACATTAACATATACGACGGGCTTCTTTCAGTTTCCGTCTACCAAATCCACTCACAAGACTTTGGTCAGCCCGATTCTATAGTAGAAGACACTTAGCCAACGGGTCTTGGGCAAGTGGAGGACGCAGGTGGACTGAACCCGGAACCATGTGGTTGGGAAGCAAGCTTCTTACCCCACAGTCACGCCTGCACCTGTAAGTTGTTGAGTTTTAAAAGTGATGATACATGCCACCCGATCCATCAGTTTCAGTTACCACACATTCTGTGATTTATTCATAAACTTTATTTACACAGTGCGATTAAATAGGGAAAATTTTTATGAAATACTTTGTATAAGATTTCCATCATATGACATAGAAAATATCGGTTTACCTGCAATCGCCGAAGATTAGAGCTTAATTTGCATTTAGATGGACCTCCATTTGGAAAATCTAAGAGTTATAAGCAAAACCCTTAATCTTATAGGCGTAGGCATGGCTATGTGGTTAAAAAGTTCCATTTTGCAACTACTTCTGTACCAGGTTCAAACAGAGGTCAGGGCTGAAAAGCAAGCCTAAAACATCAGAAATACGCCTGTTTATAAAAGTGGTCGTGCAATATTTGAGAAGGAGCACTACATAGGTCGCTGTCAGATAAGTCTGTGATAAATTTGACCTCTGTGTTGAGAGATGTTTTTCGACAGGAGGTCGATGTAGACGTAAATCATGGTGATTCGTGGTCATGGTGATGTGTGGCCACTAGAAATATACAGGGGTTCATGATCCTCATAAGATTTTAAAACACAATCGACGTGGTATCCACAGCAGAATGACAAACTGCTTCATTTGTGGTCTTGAAGAAAACATCCTATGTTTTGCCTGCTCAGAAGTTTTAAAAAGATAATAAAGATTTTAGTAAAGTCTCAGAGATTGCAGTTCTATCAGAACACTATGGCACAATTGTAGAGCCGCAAAAGAATTGGCACGTTTGTAAGTAGTCAAGAGCAAAGATCCCACTCCACTAGATAAACAGGCAAGAATAATGTGAAACATCCGTAGCAAAAGCAACAGCTGCAAGAACTAAGTCACACCAGTAACCATCTTGCTCACTTACGAGAATAATACACAGGCTTGTCCAACAAGAAAAATAAAACAGAAAGCTAAAATATGTCTCAGAGCATGCAGTCGTTAAAGGCAATGAAAAAGCAGGAAGAAGCTTACAACCAACATTAAGAGAATTTTGATTCAACCTTGTGGGGTGTTAATCTGCGAAAAAAAAAGGGCTTTCTTTCGTGAAAATGATCACCTCTATGGTGGCGGAGAAGGAATTTGTCTGTCATGACAGGGGTCCCAACTCAAGTTAGGAAAACCGAACATCCAGTACGAATCAGACTGTTGTCATAGACATTCAAAGACCCTGCAACGATTCAGTAGAATATACATATATAACATGCAGATAACCAACTGACGAATGATTTAAAGAAACTGCATAAAGTTAAAGATAAACGCATCAAGTTCAGATGCACGAGAAGATGCGCTACCATTATGTGAATGATACCCTGGACAGACAACTGGTGTAAACAATCTAACGAAACTGTTATATTTTCACTCTTAGAAGGAAGTGGGTTTTTTTTTATTATTCCTTCCGACATCTGTGTTTCTGTGGGCGTCTTCGAAAAAGAACTTTTTCAGTCGCTTCATGCAGCAAAGGACAGTGAAGCGAAATGTGGTCTTGGTAATCGACTAGTCCTTCCCCTTAAATTTCAGGTTTAGCGCCTAGAGGAGAAATAATTATTATTGTTGTTAATGTTGCTGTGTTCATTTCTTTATTATTGTGCGTTACTATGAAGAAATGTGTCTTCACCTTACTCCGACATAACAGCCGTTCTATATGGATATATTTTTTAATTTTGGCTGTTTCTGTTTACACTCATTTTAAGATGGTTTCTCGTCAGAGTAACGCCTCCTCAAAACAAGTAAAAAAAATTGAACAAATTAAAAGAACACATTTCATTTCACAGCAAGACCCACACATTGTTCACAGAGAAAATAATGATTATAGTTAAAAATGTCAATTTGATCCATTTGAACATCAATGTTAAAAACAACACGCACACATTTTGCCACATGATAAAAACATGCAACTATTTTAATGAGAGAAAGTAGTGTTTTGAGCTTTAGAGAAATGAATGACAGCCGTATGATGGATGACTTGAAATTAGACGATGGGCACATTCTGCTAATTGATATGGTGGAACTAAAACTAGAAAAACAATTCTAAAGACATTTGATGAAAGAAATACACGCTGACAGCCTATGGACACCTGGAAAGCGCCTGTCCAGAGAACAAAGGATGCTACACGTTTGTCGTATGCAAAAAGTGCT
>NC_142930.1:112005098-112017598 GCF_046866305.1 Octopus bimaculoides | reverse complement strand
AAAGTTGTAGTATATTGTCAACTTAACTTAATGTGACAATCCCAATAAGGGAACACACCACTGCCGTTTAGCCCTAAGAAGCTGGACCGCTTCCTGTCGGCCTTGACACAATTACTGTGTCCTTAAGTTTGCGAGGGGGAGACAAGCTCATTCTCCCAGCCTAGCCAGCATTCAGGGACATGTTTTTTTAGTCTTTGCTCGTCATCAGCCTGAAGTAGCTTGCCAGCTCAATAGAGAAGCCTGTTTCGCCTTCGCAAACTTATATAAATCATAGGGAAGTTTATTCCCCCTCGCAAACTTAAGGACACAGTAATTGTGTCAATGCCGACAGGAAGCGGTCCAGCTTCCTAGGGCTAAACGGCAGTAGTGTGTTCCCTTATTGGGATTGTCACTTTATCGCTCCACTACTGCTTAAATCTCTCTGAGAAATTTAGAAATATTATATTTCTAATTTTGCTGATCATTGAATAAACTTCACTATGATTTATATAAGTTTGCGAAGGCGAAACATGCTTCTCTATCCAGCTGGCAAGCTACTTCAGGCTGATGACGAGCAAAGACTCAGAAACATGTCCCTGAATGCTGGCTAGGCTGGGTGGAGGAGCTTGTCTCCCCCTCGCAAAACTTAAGGACACAGTAATTGTGTCAAGGCCGACAGGAAGCGGTCCAGCTTCCTAGCGCTAAACAGCAGTAGTGTGTTCCCTTATTGGGATTCTCACATTAGGTTGACAATATACTACAACTATATATATATATATATTTTGATAGAAAAGGTAAGACAATAAAAGGAAAGAAACCCGCAATATTATGCAAATAAAGGAATTTATCTGTAAATAATGTGGCAATTATTCGGTAGCCATGATAAAACTCCAAGTTTCGAGTGTTAGGGTAGAAACACACGCCGCCATCTCTCTCTCTATATATATATATTTGGCGGCGTTAAATAACGTTGTTGAAAAGCTTGTCTCTTTGTACCCAGAACAGTGGCCTTTGACCTCCTAAGGCAATAAAGGCTGGAGATAAAATCTTTTGTGTACTAAAAACAAGGCGTGCGCGCATGCACATACTCAAACACGTACACACACACACACTCACACCAGAAGTTTGTGTATGTGTGTGTATCTATGTACAGAGGGGTAGCAAAATGATATACCGTTAGCTTTTTGATGTGTTGTATTTAGAAGCATCTCAGCAGGGTGCTATGATGATTCTAAAATGCAACAAGCTGTAAGGGACTACGTTTGATTTTTGCAGATAACAAAGGTGCGTAGATTACTCTTTACTCTTTTATTCTTTTACTTTATCAGTCATTTGACTGCGGCCACGCTGGAGCAGCGCCTTTTAGTCCAGCAAATCGACCCCTGGACTTATTCTTTGGAAGCCTAGTACTTATTCTATCGGTCTGTTTTGCTAAGTTACGGGGACGTACACACACCGACATCGGTTGTCACGTGATGCTGGGGGAACAAACACAGACACACAAACATATACACACACATACATACATACATACATACATATATATATATATATATATATATACATATATACGACGGGCTTCTTTCAGTTTCCGTCTACCAGATCCACTCACAAGGCTTTGGTCGGGCCGAGGCCATAGTAGGAGACACTTGCCCAAGGTGCCACGCATGTGGAACTGAACTCGGAACCATGTGGTTGAGCAAGCTACTTATCGCACAGCCACTCCTGAGCCTATATTATGAATGTTGATTGAAGAGATGGGGTCTCGAAACAAAAAGGTGCAGGAGGCCTCTAAAAGTCATGAGACGGCCCTGTATATATATATATATATATATATATATATATATATATATATATATATATATATATATGTGTGTGTGTGTGTGTATGTGTGTGTATGTGTGTGTGTGTGTGTGTGTGTGTGTGTGTTTGTGTGTGTGTATGTATGTATGTATATATATATATATATATATATATATATATATATATATATATATAAGTTCAAAAAAACAATAACAAAAAACAACAAAGTGAGGACGTGATGCGGATAGTGTTATTGGACGCTCAGGAAAGGAAAGAGAGAGTGAATGACGTTTCGGGCGTAGCCCTTCGTCGGAAAGATGGAAAGTTCGGAGAATGGAAGAACGGAGGAAGAGGAAAATGGTACCGATGCCCACGAGGTTACATTGTGGAAAGACCGGAAGAGGAGGTGGTGGGGGAAAAGTTCTTTCCAAGACAGGAGAGTGAAAAAGGGAGATGAATATCTGTGCCCGTGCGAGAGTCTGCGAGTGTGTGTGTGATAACAGAACGTGTGTGTGCGTATGTATGTATGTGTGTTTGTGTGTGTGTGTGCATGGTTTGGTGGTTTATTTGTTAGTGTGTTTGTGTGTGTGTGTGTGTGTGTATGACGTAGTGGAAGAAATTAGTAGCAGGACTGGTTAGTGTACGTTTATAGACAGTGTAGGTAGAAAGTCAACAGGTGGTTTTTTGAGTATGTGTGTATTCGTGTTTGTGTGGGGTTGTAGGTGTTGGGTACGTGTACGTGTGTGTGTGTATTTTGTATGTGCGCGTGTGTGTATGTGTATATTTTTGTGCGTGCGTGTGTGCTTGTGTGTATGTGTATGTTGTGTATATGTGCGTTGCTGAGTACGTGTGTGTGCGTGCCTTTGCTATTGTATGTGCGTGTGTTGTTTATGCCCATGTGTGTGTGATTGTATGCGTGTCTGTGTGAGTGTTTAGTGTTGGTGAGATGTGTTTGTGTGTATGTGGGTGTGTGCGTGTGTGTGTATATTTTTTGTGCGTGCGTGTATGTGTATCTTGTGTATGTTTTCGTGCGTGCATGTGTGTTATGTATGTGAGTGAGTCTTGTGTATGTGAGAGGTGTGTGTTCGTGTGTGCATGTGTGTATATGTGTATGTGTATATATGTGTATGTGTATGTGTGCATGTGTGTATATGTGTATGTGTGTTGTGTATGTGTGTGTGTGTGTGTGTGTGTAGTTTTATGTATGTGAGAGGTGTGTATGTGTGTGTTTATGTGTGTGCGTGCGTATGTGTGCCAGGTATGTGTGTTATTTTGTGTGTGCACTCCTGTGTGTATGTGTGTGCATGTGTATGCGGCTGTGTATGTAGGCGTGCGCGTATATATGGGTGTGTGTGTATATATGTGCGTTCGTCTATATGTGTGTGTGAGGGCGCGCATGTATGTCTGTCATGTATGTGGGCGGTATATATGTAAGGTGTGTGGGAGGTGTGCGTGTAGGTCTATGGGAGGTATGTGAGGTATGTGTGAATGGGGGTATGTATGGGTTGTCAGGTGTGTGGGAGGTATGTGTGAATGGGGGTATATGTGGGTTATGTGTGCAAGGGTGTGTATGCTTGGGTGTGTGTGTGTGTATGTTTGCGTGATTGTTAGCGTGTGTGTGTATGCGCAAGTGTGCGTGTGTATGTGCGTTTGTATAAGTGTGTGGGCGAGTCTGAGCGTGTGAGTGCATGCATATGTGTTGTGTGTGTGGTATGTTGGAGGATAGGTGTGCTTACATGTGTGTGTATGGGTGCGTGTATTTTTTGTGTGTGGGTATGTGTGCGTGTAGGTAGGGGTGAGATAAAAAGTGGAAAAATGTAGTGAGTGTAATAACAAGAGAATAATGGATATAATGTGAAGGGGACGAAGGGGGGGGGGGGGGTAACAAATAAATGAAAAATAAAAAATAAAATATAAAATAAAGAAAAGTGTTGCATACACGTAAAGGGGAGAGTCATAAGGAAGAGGGGGCTGCGTTGAGTCCGAAGGGGAAAGAAGAATTAAGGTTGAAAATGTAGCGTTGCTCCAAGTGGAGTCGCGAGGGAGTGGACCCATGGTGCAGGGCGAGGCCAAAAACGGAGATGTTAGAGGGAGAGTGGTTGGGCAGTTGGAAGTGACGGCCGACAGGGGAGTCCGAACCTAGCCGAACGTCCCTTAGGTGTTCGGTGAAACGGTCGGCCAGCCGGCGGCCCGTCTGCCCCACGTAGAGTTGGTTGCATAGGGTACATTTGATGCAGTAAATAAGGTTGGAGGAGGTGCAGGTGAAACTGTGTGGAATGTGAAGTGTTTGTAGGTTCGATCTGGTGACAGAGGTAGTGTTGGTGATGAAGGGGCAGGTGTGACAGCAGGATCTGGAGCACGGGAAGGAGCCGGGTGGGGGTGGGGAGGAAGAGGAGAAGGTACTGCGGACCAGTAGATCGCGTAGGTTGCGGGCACGTTTGAAAGCGGATAGGGGTGGGTTGGGGAAAATGGGGTGGGTAGTGGGATCGAGCTGGAGGCGACGGAAGGCGCGTAGGATCCTCCGACGAAAGGGTAGGGTGGCAGGGTGGAAACGGAGTGGGAAGGGTGTACGGTTAGGGGATTGGTGTGGGGGAGGAGCGAGGGCGGTGGTGCGGTCGATTCCACGAGCGCGGGCGAGGGCGGATTGGACAAGGTGGGAGGGGTATCCTCGATGCATGAACAGACGAGCAAGACACTGGGACTGGGTCTCGAAATCCTGGTCCAGGCTGCACAAACGTCGGAGGCGGAGGAACTGGGAGTAGGGGATGGCTCGTTTGGTGTGGAATGGATGGGAGGAGGAGAAGTTGAGGTAGAGGTGGGAGTCAGTGGGTTTGAAGAAGGCGGAGGTAGTTAGAGAGTTGGAGGGGGGTTGATGGAAAGAGAGATGTCGAGGAAGTTAACAGAGGTGTCAGAGATGGTAGAAGTAAAGTAAAGAGCAGGGTGGAAGTTAGAGAGGAAGGAGATGAAAAGGCAGAGCTGTTCGCGGGAGAAGGAGGTGGCACCTATACAGTCATCTATGTAGCGACCGTATAGTTCCGGGGTCGGACCGGAGAATTGAGAGAATACTTGGGCCTCAATGTAACCAGCAAAGAGGTTGGCGTAATTGGGCCCCATTCTCGTTCTCATCCCGACCCAAGAGACTTGTTTGTAGGTATCTCCGGCGAACCTGAAGCAGTTGAGGGTGAGGACGAGTTCTGCCAGACGAAGCAGGGTAGGGGTGCTAGGTGTGGGGTCAGGGCGGCGGTCAAGGAAGTATTGGAGGGCTGAGAGACCATCGTTGTGTGGAATCACGGTGTATAGGGATTTGATGTCCAGGGTGAAGAGGAGGTGTGAGGGGCCGGGAGGGAAAGAAAAGGAAGTGAAGAGGCGAAGGGCGTGGTTGGTGTCGTGTATGTGGGATGGGAGGGCTGCAACTAACGGGGATAGGATATGGTCGAGGTATTTTGAAATGAGTTCGGTGGGGCAATTGCAAGCAGAGACAATGGGGCGGCCAGGGTTGTTAGGTTTGTGGATCTTGGAAAGGAAGTAGATGGAGGAGGTGCGGGGTGTGCGGACGATGAGGTTGGTGGCGGTAGCGGGGAGAGCAGAGGAGGAGATGAGGTCATGGATTGTGGAGGACACAAGCCGTTGGTAGGAGGGGGTATATATATATATATATATATATATATATATATATATATATAATCATATAATATATGTATGTATATATATAAAATATATCAGATTATTTCAATTAAATAAATGTCAGCATTTCAGAATATCATTTATGAAGCTCGTTGTAGAAATATGCTATTTTTTATTATTATTATCAAGGTGGTGAGCTTGCCGAGTCGTTAGCGTGTTGAACATTACGCTTCGCGACATTTTCCCAGCTATTTACGATGGGTACAATTTTCACCGAGGTCGATTTTAATTTTCATTCTTTCGGGGTCGTTAAAATAAGCACTAATTAAACACTGGTGTTTTGATGTAATCGACATCCCCTCCCCTCAAAATTGTTGTCCTTGTTTCAAAATCTGGAATCATTAAAGATAGTGAGTAGGTCAGACAATATGCTTAGTGGCTTTTCGTCTCTGTTGACATTTTGAATTCAAATTCCTCCAAGGTTGACTTCGTCTTTCATCTTTCCAGGGGTCGATGTTTTCGATTTGCTCCCTCTCCTAACATTGCTGGGTTTGAGCTAAAATTTGAAACTATTATCACTACTATTACTGACTTATACAACCAGAATATTATTGGTGATACGATTTTTGACTTTAGCCATAATTGTTGCAATCGTTATCCGTTATTCTAATGGAATTACTATTGTTCATAGTCGCATTCCGTAATTTCTAAATATTTTGTGTACAAATTAATTCTCAATTTCCGGTTGACAAGCAGTATTACTGAACTTGTAGAATATGGCATTCTTCGGTGCTAAGGTTAGAAAACATTTATTCTTCTGTGTCCAGACGTATCGACATCCAAGTGGTGAGTCAGCCTGATAGAAATTGTAAAGTCGTATGATTTCCTGCTTGCAAGGACGAAAAATTGTCTGTAGTAAAAGAGATACACATAAACTGCAAACACCACACACGGTCGCACGATTTCTTGTGTTGGTAGAAACAAAGGCAAGAACAAGTAAATGAAAATAGAAATGAAAATAGAAACCGACATAATGAACTTTAAAGAATGACCTCATACCGTTAATACTCTACTTTAAGATGACGGATGGCCATTGCAAAAATCACAAATAGCTTCTGTTCGTTATCACTGTTCCGTTTGTGTTACCAGTTTTGACCCACCGCAAAATCCTAAATGTTATTTAATTTACTTTGCGGGTGCAACTGTTTTATCGAAAGCGTATATTGTTGTTAAATGCTCGAAATACGAGACTAGAGATACAGCCAACAGCTGATGAAGGGTCGTTCTTTATGTTGTTTGCTTTGTTTTCCATTTGTGTCTTTCGGTGTTCGGAAGAAAATTCATGTTCCTTGTACTCGTGCTTCGTACTTTTTCTTGCTCTCGTTTCGTGACGTCCTGTGGCCACATATGCATATATATATATATATATATATATATATATATATATATATATATATATATATATAGTATTGATAAAATATAGAAAAGCGGTATGATATTCAATGCTTAAGAGAACAAACACGCGATGCATCTTGGCAAATTACTGAGAGAGAGACCGAGAAGAGAGGAGAGAAAGAAACTCAATATGACACGACAGGATACTCTCACGATCAAAACTATTAGATTTAACACTAAAAGAATTGGTAAGAATTAATTATGACGCCTGGAATATTGTTCGTCTTCAGGATAGAAGCGGGGAGGAAAGACAGTTAGGAAAGGCGAATAATACATGCATACATACATACATACATACATACATACATACATACATATATATTCATACATACATGCATATATATGTATGTATATACTTATATATACATATAAATATGTACATACATACACACACACACACACACACACACACACACACACACACACACACACACACACACATATATATATATATATATATATATATATATATATATATATATATATATGAATATATATGTATATATTTATATATACATATAAATATGTATACATGTGTGTACATATATATTCTTATATATTCACAAATATAGGCACGCAATGACATAGACACACACACGCACGCGTATATATATATATATGTATGTATATACATGTGTATACGTACATATATACATACCTATACATATATATATATACTATAGTCTGACAGTGAATTTCCCCTTTATACATAGGGGGGGAAAATTAAGTGACTTTTCACAGTATAGTCAACGCCTCGGGTGCTGTAGGCGTCTTACGTTTCCTGAAATTCCCGTATATATATGCAATTTTGTTGGATAGCTGTTTCCTTGAGTTTTATGTATTATCATGTTTGAAACTTATTCTTGCAACTCTAGTCACCCCCTCTTCTCCTTATCATCATCATCATTGTTGTCGCCGTCGTCGTCGTTATCATCGTCATCATTATCATCATCATCATCAACATAATCATCATCAGCATCATCATCGTCGTTGGCGTCATCGTCATCATCATCATCATCATCATCTTCACCATCATCATCAGCAGCATCATTTTCCACCTCCTCATCATCATCATAATCATCATCATCATTTTCCTCCTTCTCCTCCTCTTCCTCTTTTTCCTCAGTCATCGCCATCACCACCACAACTGCTACCATCATCATCATCATCATCATCATCATTATCATTGTCTTCATCAGTGTCAACATCGCAACCACCATCACCACCACAACCACAACCACCTTCATCATCGTAACCATTATCATCATCACAATCATCATCAACATCACCACCACCAACCACGTCATCATCATCATCACAACCATCACCATCACCATCACCACCACCATCATCATCACCGCAACCATCATCACCGTCATCATCACCACCATAATCAACATCATCACATCATCGTCATCATCGTCATCACCATAGTTCCTCCGCGTCCTCCTGCCTCATGATGATGACGATGATCACCATCGTCATCATCACCACTCTCACCATCAATTATGTAAACATCATTACCACCTTGTCAACATTAACATTATTGCAATTATCGATCAGAACCGTTATAAAAAAAATTGCTTATTATTGGTATTTATATTTTGATACATTTTTATTGTTTGTTTATGCAATCAAAAAGAATGCTTGATGCAAATATTTAGAGAGTGCTATCTCTAGGGTCCATCTATGCATAGTATAATTCCAAGGATAATATTTTTCTGTTCAATAATATTCAAATTTTGCTCTTTATAGGCCGTTAGGGTACTCGAAGATTTTGCGAATCATTATTGACAAAAAAGACAAACGTATGTTCTCTTAGTCATTGACGGAAACGGAAAGAAGTCTCCTGTATGCATATAATTGACCGCTAACTCCAAAAGTCTTTTTATTCTCTCTCAGTTTATTTCTTTGTGTTCCTTTCTGATGAAGAGCGTAGGCTCGAAACGTAAAAGCACTTTCTCACCTTCTCGAGCGTCAAACTAATACATTTACTTTTTGTTCCTACACCTGTCTTCGTTTTTGTTTTTCTGTAAATTTCAACTATACATATATATATATATATATATATATATATATATATATATATATATATATATATATATATATATATATGTGTGTGTGTGTGTGTGTGTGTGTGTGTGTGTTTGTGTATATAGTTATATATACGATGGGCTTCTTTCAGTTTACGTCTTGCAAATCCACTTGCCCAAAGTGCCACGAAATGGAACTCTGTATATGTGTATATATATATAATCAAATGAATGATAATAAAGACGATGCTCTAACGAGCTGACAATTGTCTATGGTCTGTTCTTATTCATTTGATTATAATACACCAAGGGGATTTACGATTTGTCAGAAATCATAGAGTATATCAACAACATACAATTCAACGTAACGCGTGCTTTGGACTAGCCCTTAGGCGCCAAATACTCATAGGGTTGGCTCTTTTTGTGTACACAACCAGAATGCCCTATTTTACACTTACCAACTACAGGCCGGAAGCACAGGTTTATCTATCGGAATTCTTATTTTACTATATGTATGTGTGTGTGTGTTTGTGTGTGTGTGTGTGTGTGTGTGTTTGTATAAAATTAATTAAAGGACATACTAAATATATCTACATGCTGGAAATAACAGACAAAACCTTATTTAAATCGCCAAAATACACTGGTAATAACTACAAACACCAACCGTCTGAAGGAAAACGGGCCAAGACCAATCGACGTGAGTCAAAATACTTGAATTATGCTAAGGGATTGCCTCGGCCCGTATCCCTTCAGACGGTTGATTTCTATATATGAATATACATACATACATACATACATATATATATATATATATACATACTATATACACAGTATATATATATATATATATATATATATATATATATATAGTTTTAGGGAAAATAACCAATTTTCAAGAACTCATCGATGAAAATCCACTATAAGGCTCAATTTAATTTTAATTTTTTATAAATTGATTTTAATTGAGTCTTTTACCTGTAATTTTGGATTTTGTCCCTAATAATATTATTATATATATATATATATATATATATATATATATATAATACACACACACACAAATATATATATATATATATATATATATATATATATATATATATATATATATATTAGTCCATGAAATTCCAACTGTGTCTGACTTTCAAGTTTTTTTATTTGCAATTTATACAATTCTATAATATTGAAATAAGCTATAACTTTCATTTGTTACGCAAACATCAGGCTTATGTCGTGACAGTCATGTCCCACAATTAACAACTACAGTGAGAAAGAGATACATGCATACATGCATACAGGCATACATACATACATACATACATACATACATACATACATACATACATACTCATATGTACATTTGTATTTCTGTCTGTGTGTTTGTTCCCCAACGCTACAATTTGATAACCAGCATTAGCTAGTTTACGTTTCCCCAAGTTAGCGGTCCTGCAAAATAGTCCGATAATATAAGAACCGGAATATATGAACACTACATACTAGGGTCAATTTGTTCGACCAAATCCCTCCTTCAAGGCAGTACATGCCTCAGCATGGCCGCAGTTCAGGAATTTTCTGTATGTCTTAAGATTGTTACGAAGATAATTGAATCATGGGTCTGAGACTTGGCTCCCTTGTATCTTACCAATTCCACAATAAACATTTCCAAAACTAAATCAAATATCTAACAATATTTCACATTTATTCATCTCTTATTTGAAGATTAAATTGAACTTGAACTAAGTTTAACTTTTATCATTTCAATGTCTAATTTATTCTACGAGGTTTGGAGTAGACTTGGATATATCACCTATGTCCGTCACTTACAAAAGTTAACCTCGTGCTTTTCATACAAATCAATACGTAACAGAAAAGGTATTCCACTTAACAGAACATAACACTGCTAACTGATTAAATAACTTCCATAATATTATCTGATTGTTTGCTTAAAACAAATAACCAAATTTTAAATTACATCTTACAACTACTAATTTGTATCGTGACAAGTTTCAAGACAGCATCTGATCTTTCAAAAGCATACAACACTATTATCAGCTTTCTTGTTCCAGTTAATTGGTCTTGTTCAACCAACATGCAGATTTACAAGTTTGTACAGTTAAATATATGAATCACTCAACGTTTGTATTCGTCTTGCCTTGATGTTTATACTGCTAGCGCTTTGATTATGTTATCATTGGGCAGACAGAGAAGAATTGAAGATCTTATTCAAGCTAATGGAAATGGTTATAGTTTACGAATTAATGAGCTAGCACATCATTCGAACACGGTTATTATTGAATCAAACGATCTACGCACGTGTATATACATATACAGATACACACACATACACTCAAACACACATATAGACATACACACATACACACACACTTGCATACACATATATATCTATATCTATATATTTATTCACACACACATATACATATTTATATATATATATATATATATATATATATATATATATATATATATATACAGAGAGAGAAAGAGAGAAAGAGAGAGAGATGTATATGTATGTGTGGATAAGTATATATCGATATAAATCTCTCCCATTCTCTGGATATCTGCATAATACACACACGCACACACACACACATACACACACACACACACACACTCACATAGGCACACATATATAATTATATATTCGCATATCAATAAAAGTTTATGCATTTCAAAAAGCCAATCACTGAAGGGAATGTACGATGTTTGTGTGTATGTATGTGTGTATGTAAAAGGATGTATGTATGTATGTATGGATGTATGTATGTATGTATGTATGTGTGTATGTATGCGTGTATGTATGTATATATATATGTATGTGTGCGTGTATGTACGTGTGCATCTATGAACGTGTGTATGTATGAGTAAGTATGCATGCAAGCATGTATGTATGCATGTATGGGTGTATGTATGTATGTATATGATTGTATATATCAAATCTCCTAAACCTATCCGTAAATGAACAACTAGATTGTTTTTCTAACGTCACTCTGAGTCGGTCTCTTAATCAATAAGTGTGTGTGTGTTTGCATATGTACACATGTATACATAAATATTTAAGTATATATATATATATATATATATATATATATATATATATATATATATATATATATATATATATATATATATATATATATATATATATACATTCATATACGTACATTTCTATCCAAACGGACTTATAAACAATTTATCTATAATGAAATAGTATTATTGGCCGTATGCGAATCTGCGAAATCAACGTATGTCCATAACAGAGGTGCAAAAGTCTTTAGCATTCTTTAGGAAAAAGCATAGTTGATATATTTAGGTTTCTCTTGAGAAAGAGCCATTTAGTTTAATAATGTACATCTACAAAACGTACGAGCCTAAATTCATTTAGTATTTATGAACAAACCTACACACCCTGGCGCAGCACTTTGCTTCATTAACAGGCTGCCAGAAAATAAATTGATGCGCAAATAAGTGAATTATTTATATGTAATTGTGCGGAACCCCCTGACTGTCTCCATCTGTCGCTACTTAGATTGAACCACTAATTCTGTTGAATGAATATACTCTACGTCATGTATTGGGTACATTAAA
>NC_142930.1:111975098-112000098 GCF_046866305.1 Octopus bimaculoides | reverse complement strand
GTATTTAGTGTCAAATGCATTGTTTCCTTTAGGGTAGAATTTCTACTTCGATTATAAATAACTGATAAGACTGCATATTAGAAATTAGAGAGTAAAAAATATTTCTTTCGGCAAAAATTCTTCATAAGCCTGTAATAGATAATACAAAACAGTAAAACGCTGTATCTGATAACAGTAACGATACAAACATACACACGCATGCGCACTTATATTAAAACGCTGTATTAATGTACGTCATTTTATCTCTTATCTTATCCTTCTGTTGTTCCAGTCTTTAGACCGTGGCCGGGCTGGGGCACCGCTTTGAAGAAAATTTAGTCGAATGAATCGACTCCAGTGCTTAATTATTTTAAGTCTGGTACTTATTCTCTCGCTGTATTTTACCGAACCGCTAGGTTGCAGGACGTGAAGACATCAACACCAGTTGTCAAATGTTAAACAGTGGCAGGACACAAACACAGATAAACACACACACACGCACACACACACACACACACACACACACACACACACACACACACACACACACATACGACGGGCTTTTTTCAGTTTCCGTCTATTAAATCTAATCGATCTTGCATGTATGTGTGCGTGTGTGTGTGTGTGTGTGTAACTTTGTGTCTATGTTTGTCTCTCATCATTGTTTGACAGCCGGTGTTGGTCTGTTTACGTCTAGGTAACCTAGCGACTCAGCAAACAGACCGATAAATTAAGTGTCAGGTTTTAAAAAGAATATGCAGTGAGAATTCGATCGTTTGATTAACAAAGCGGTGCTCCAGCATGGGCCGCTGTCCAATGACTAAAACAAGAAAAATATAACAGTTAAAAGACAAAATTATATATTTGGTGATTTCGAAGTAATTTCCATTCACCGTTGGAAATTATGAAGGCGCGTGGCTTAGTGGTACCGGGTATTCGACTCGCGATCATAGGGTCACGAGTTCGATTCCTGACTGCACGTTGTGTTCTTGAGCAAGACACTTTATTTCACGTTGCTCGAGTTCACTCAGCTGGCAAAAAATGAGTAGTACATGTATTTCAAGGGGCCAGCCTTGTCACAATTTCTGTCACGCAGAATCTCCCGAGAAGTGTGTGAAGGGGTGCGTGTGTCTGTGGAGTGCTCAGCCACTTGCACGTTAATCTCGTGAGCAGACTGTTCCGCTGATCGGATCAACTGGAACCCGCGTCGTCGTAAGCGACGGAGTGCCAGCGGAACTTTTAATATCACTGGAAATATTATTTTCTACTCTAGGCATAAGGTCCGAAATTTTGGAGGAGGGGCCAGTCGATTGGATCGACCTCAGTACGCAGCTGGTACTTAATTTATCGATTCCGAAAGGATGAAAGGCAAAGTCGACCTTGGCTGAATTTTTACTTAGAACGTAAAGACAGACGAAATACCACTAAGCATTTCGCACAGCACACTAACGTTTCTGCAAGCTCACCGCCTTACTTCACTAGAAACATTCTTTTCTACTCTAAGCACAAGGCCCGAAATTTTTTGAGAGGGGGCCAGTCGAATATATCGACTCCATACGCAACTGGTACTTAGTTTATCGACTTCGAAAGGATGAAAGGCAAAGTCTAACTCGGTGGAATTTGAACTTAAAACGTAAAGACAGACGAAATACAGCTATTCATTTCGCCCGGCGTGCTAACGATTCTGCCAGCTCACCGCCTTACATCACTGGAAATATTCACACATCAACGAATAGATGCTGCCACCATTCTCTCTAACATTTCTTTTCCTTACCTGCTTCTCCGTCTTCAAGTTATGTCTTTAATATGTTTCCATTCCAGCATAATAAGATGTCAAAACACAAATTAAAAATAGAGTAAAGCTTGGAGCATCTAACACACTATTTTCTATTTATATCGCAACGAACTTTTAAATTCTGCATCGAGTCCAGCCGCTGCGATTAAACATTGACTTTCCTCCTTATGAGGTCGATAAAATATGTAGTTGGCAGTCATGTATTGAGATCGATATAACAAACTACACCACTGTCACAAAATGTGTTTTTGTGTCTGTTGAAAATCAATATTACTGTGATTTCTCTATTTTCGAAAGACACGAGACAATTTTAACAGCTATTAGGTTTTTGTTTTTATTCTCAGACGTAGGAGGACATATGAATAAACATCTATACCGTACAAAATTTACTAAGCAACTCCAACCTCAGTCATTGGAATTCATGCTACTGTGCCTGTTTTAGGCTGCTGTCCTTATTTTTTCCCCATAAATTTGTGCGACAGAAATTTTAAAATTATTTCATGAGTTTCAAGCATGTAGTTTCCAGTTCAATTCCACGGTACGGCATCGTGGGAGATGTCTTCTGTAACAGCCCAACGTCGACCAATGCATTATGAAAGAAATTAGTGTGTGTGTGTGTGTGTGTGCGTGTGTGTGTGTGTGTGTGTGTATGTGTGAGTGTGAGTGTGTACGCGTGTGTGCTTGTGTGCGTGTGTGTGTGTTTGTGTGTGTGTCTGTGTTTTTTCCCCACCACGTATCCGGACCATAGCGATGTCAGCAAAATATTCCGATAGACTAAGTCCCTGATTGAGCAAATCAGTACCAGGATGGGTTTCTTTAAGTACTCGAAGGTCCTGCATGACAGCAATTAAATGGCTGAGCATGATGTATAAAGTACAAGGTTAAAAAAAAGAAAAGAAATTCATGATCATAAACTACGCTCCATTTCTAACCAATAGGCTCCGTTAGACTATATTAAGCTGATGTGTACAAATAGGCCGAAACATATATCCGTGCTTGTCTCTTGCCTACAAGCAAAAATCAGTATACACTTTACCCAAGCATGTAATGATTTATTGCGAAAATTCTAATTTTTATTGCTTTAGTTGAACTTCTCTTTTACTTGGGAGTCCCAAACAACAATTGAGTTCAAACATTTTGTTTCATTTCTCCTATTCGGTAGAAAAAAAACATCAATACCTTACGAAGTTGATGTATACAGCATCCGTTGCATTACATTATATAGTACATATATGTAGATAAATGCAGAAGTAGATTAGCATGTTGATGGACGCCAGGACATAGGTATAGATATCAAAGTACATAAATACTCACACATACATACATACATATACTTTAATACACACACAGACACAAACATACGATTAATGTAAAATAAAGCTGAAGCAAATTAACACCAAATATGCAGTGCGTGTGTTTTTATTGGCTAAACTGGCAACATGACCATCCCCAAATACAAGAATATATATATATATATATATATATATATATGTATATATATATATATATATATATATATATATATATATATATATATATATATATATATATATATATATATATATGTAATACACACACACACACACACACACACACACACACACACACACATATATATATATATGTAATATACATATATATATATGTATTATAAAACGAATGATGTTATACATCGCTAATCACAATGCACTTCACATTCCTTTCGCTTTCGAACGATGCCATGCCACAGGCTAGGCGAGCAGTCCAACGTTTCCCTTGGTTGCAGGGCCATTCCGTTGCACTGTTAGCAATTAAGGGCTGAGTGGACTGGAGCAACAGGAAAAGAAGAGCCTCGCTCACGAAATCAACTTACCGTCCCGTCCGGGAATTGAACGCACGATCTAGTGATCGTGAGAGCAACCCCGAATTACTCCGCACACCCCACGCGCACACTCACACACATAAGTGGCATGCCAGCGAAATGCATTATAACTCCCTCATAGCCCCACGAATAAATTATGCAACTTTCTATCTTACGATGCTTACAGTACGTAATTAGCAGCCATTTTGTGTCTTTTTTTTTAACTAAGAACACCGATAACACACACACACACACTTACACAGACATGTGCTCGCTCGCATACATACAAGCGCATACACACATATATCGTAAAGGCATTAGAATTTGTTTATATCCGCCTATATTTATATCTCGTGTCCCATTCCATT
Organism: Octopus bimaculoides; assembly: GCF_046866305.1. NCBI lineage: Eukaryota > Metazoa > Mollusca > Cephalopoda > Octopoda > Octopodidae > Octopus > Octopus bimaculoides. The sequence goes on along the minus strand of NC_142930.1, from coordinate 111,996,116 downwards.
GTGAAACTAAAATCAATGTGTTTACTCTACAGGGACGGCTACAATCAATTTACATGGACTGTCAGTTTTTACTCAACCTGTCTGTTAGGGTTATGATTGATATGTGCTTTGTATTAGTACCACTCGATCAGTTTGTGCTTCTGTGTGCGTGTGTATGAGTGTGTGTGCATGCGTGTGCATATCTACGTATCTGTCTATGTCACTATTTGTGTGTGTCCGAGTATATGTTGTTAGGTATTAGTGTCCCCAGTCAAGCCGTGTGTATATTACAGATTGTTTATGAGTCTACATAACTCTGTTTCTCTAAGTCTGACCGTGGATGTATGTCTTAGCATAAACTAATGTTTGTGATTACGCGAGTATATATGTTATTTCTGTAACTGTATTGTAAGTGGCTGGAATGAATTGAGAGACAAGTTCTTCTAACTTATGAGAATTTTCAGTAATTTATCTATAATATTCGTGTCTGATTGTTAATTTTATTACTTCAGAGGTGTTTCCTACAGTTGAGGTGAGGAGGTTAGTGTAATGTAAATGTATATTTGTGCATGTATGTATGTATTATTGAATGAGAGAGCCGCACACGCCATCAAAGTGACGCTACGATACAAATATACGAAACCTAATATAGCTTGCCATCTTAACTATCCGTCTGATAAGGGTACAGCAGTCTTCAAAATCCGCCGAAGTCGACTTTGCCTTTCATCCTCTCGGGATCGATTAAATAAGTACCAGTTACGCGATGGGGTCGATGTAATCGACTTAATCCCTTCCTCTCAAATTTGTGCTTCCAGTAGAAATGGTGCATTACGCAGCATGGTGACTGCATATCAGCATAAACAACACATGACTCTACAGATAGAGCCTAGTTACAATTTTCTTCAGGTCAAATAACCCATCTGCTCCAAAGTTCCCTGAATAAGGGTTGTTTAAGGATGATGAACGAAACACCCATGTTTTAATAGGTGAATTATTCAAATCGCAAATAATCCCTTTCATTATATGAAAGTAACTGACAAGCAAATCTTTGGTATTGATCAGAATATTTGCTGTAGCCCATCTTTAACACCAAGACAAAGCACATACATATAACACGTCCAATCAGTTAAGATCAGAAGCCACGAGAGCCACTGACTGCTATTGCATAAAGGCATATGATGTATGTATGTATGTATATACATACAGCTGGAGATTGCTCTACATATTGCATTTAATGTAATGCTCGCATTACTTAAATAGATGGAGTAGCATGAAACGGGCGTACTGCAATCATCTTTGAAATCCGTGTTGCTTATTTTGATTTTTTGATCACCTCGTTTTTGGAATGGTTTTTGTATAATACCATACCATACTATATTCTGGTGTCTAAACATAAGTACCATATTCAATCTTGAATCTAAATCTAAACTTTCTATGCATGTATGTATGTATGTATGTATGTATGTAGGAGAATATACGAAAAAACAACAACAGACGAGGACAGTTGGTGTAAATAACAAAAGGATGTATTAGTATGACGCTCGGGAATACGGAAAGTCTTTGACGTTTCGAGCTACGCTCTTCAACAGAAAGAATACGGAGACAAGGAGAAAAACACGGAGAAAAAAAATTGAATAGTGTTCAGTCAACGGTCAATCATAATATGTATGTATGTATGTATGTATGTATGTATGTACGTATGTATGTATGAGTGTGTGTGTGTGTATATATGTATGTATGTACATATGTGTCTGAATTTGTGATATGGACCCTATACGCAATGTCATATTTAATCCTGTAACATTATGATTGAGCTCCACTTTCATGTGCATTTTAATTTTTATTAATACTGTAACAGGCATCCGAACCACCAAATTTTGATGTTCCTTAATTGCGGGTAACCGAAAAACTTAAAAAATTAACATTAACTCTTACAAGCAGGCTTCTGAAAAAAAAAAAAAAAAAAAAACGTTGAAGTGGAAATCATTATTTCCAATTAGGAAACATTTTTTTATAAACAACTGGACATTTGGATTTGATTGATACTGCCCAATAATTTTCTTTGAATAGATATTAAACTGACTGATAGCTAGCCAAAAAACAAAATGACTTTACGACAGTAGGAAGTTAAGATTGTTGATGGCTATCTGTCAAATTTAAATAAGGCCTTCTACGGAGGGAGAAACGAGAGAGCAGATGTGACGAACGCAATTAACCGTTTACAAAAATCGCTATTCTGCATTCGCTGTTTGTTATGAGAACATGATTTGTCAGAAATCAAGAACTCCTCCATGAACGATCTGAACTGGAACTAAATTTAAAGTTACACTAAGGCAGATGACACTCGCATTCTTCTTACACACTCTCTCTGCTTCTCTTTCTCTTTCTCTCTCTCTCACTCTCTCTCTCTCTCTCTCACTCTATTACTATCTATCTCTGTCTCTACCGTTCATCCTTCCATTATTACTGAACCAGTTAACATCTACACCACTGTAAGCGTGGCTATGTGGTAAGAGGTTTGCTTCCCAATCACATGGTTCGTGGGTCAGTCCCACGTTACGCAAGTGCGTTCTACTGAAGCCTCGGGCCAACCAACGTTTTGTGAATAGAGTTGGTGACGGACACTGAAAGAAACCCTATATATATATATATATATATATATATATATATATTATATATATATATATATATATGGAAAAGAAACACGAAAATGCTACTTTCTTAAAATTAGGTACATTTAAATTTGTTTATATAAATACATTAAAAAAATGTTTTTGTGTTACATGTTTCGGTTGTCTATAAACCTTAACAAAATCATGTACTTAAATGAAATATGTTGAGAAAAAAGATGATTAATAAAATAAACGGTCATAGTGAACTTCTTTTTCCTATAAGAGCACGTAGCAATTTCCATTAGTTTACGTGGCATTGCTAGTAGCAAATTCAGCTGTTTTCTGTGATGGTAAATTAAGTAGTGTGGTCAAAATTGTTTTCAAAAGGAGTGGCCGTGGTAGTCAAATAAGCAGTAGTAGCAATAATATCTCCCCTGAGGTCATCACCGAAGTGGATTTATTTAATCTCTTATCTTTATTTCTTATGAATAATATACATATCGTTTCAGTGTTCCGAGCTTAAAGAATTTAGACTAGGTCGATACTTTCTTAGGAAATGCATTTCCTTGCTAATGCGTTTATTTTGGTTAGCACTGTCTTTGAATTTGTATAATGGAAAAGTTGTGAAATTGTGATATTTATTTGATGCACTACTTTATTATCTCCCCCTTCTTCCTAGCTCTCCTGTGTGACACCTCTGTCCGGCATTCGCCATGACAGATTACTAGCCACTAAACCTTTCGTATATTATCTCCCTGTTTATTTCTGTGTTCCCTTATGCCGAAGAGCGGAGGCTCGAAACGTAAAAGACTTTCTCACTTCCCGAGCGTTAAACTAATACATCTGTTTGTTCTTTATACACCCGTCTTCGTCTTTTGGTTTTTGTAAATTCTCACTACACACTCACACACACACACACACACACACACACACACACACACACACACACACACACACACACAGGGTGTGATGGGTAAACTATCGTCATTTTACATATTTAGATTAGCGCATGCGCGTTGTATGACGCAATTCAGTCTGTCACAAATTTAGAACCGACATGTTGTAGTGCTTGGCAATCGCGCCGAATGCTTCAATACAAACATTTCAGAGTGTTTGGGTGTCAATCTAGGTACAATGTAATCTGAGGACATGCACCGAGAGTGATAAAAATCAAGCATCCAGTCAACATCATAGTATTTGGAGTGATCTCTAGTGATGGCTAGTTGTCTCTCCATGCATATTCCCACACAGCCTCACACTCAACACAGAGGCCTACACCCCCTGCCTGGAGGAGGTAGTACTGCCCTGGGTCAAAAGGGTGGCTGCTGGAAGACCCTACGTCTGGCGAGAGGAATCTGCACCATGTGACACAAGTAAGCGAACCTTGTCATGGCTGTCAGACAATTCCCGCGACCATATCATCCCTTAAATATGGCCACCTAACTCTCCAGACTGCAATCCATTTAATCATTATGTGTGGGGCACAGCTGAGTGTCAGACCAACAAAACTCCTTGTAACATGAAAGATGAACTGAAGTGAAGGCAAGGATTATGGTGGCATTCACCAACTTAAACAAGGAGACCATCCAGAAGAGTTGCAGAAATTTCCAGCTTGCAAAAACAACAAAGGCGAAAGCCCTCAGTGAAAATCTCACGAGACCAGTGCCTTGTATTCGAAGAGGTTTGACCGATTTTTTGCACCGATTGCACGTCCACACTTGTGTGGTTTTCTCAATAAACACTTCACATATCCTTAAAATTCCCACTTTATCAACAACCAGTTCCCAGCAACGAGTCATATAAATATCGTTAGCATGTCCCTCTTGGTCTTCATTTTTAATATATTATTTACATTTCATGCTCTTTTGGTGGGTGGGCGGACGCTTGGCATATTCATTTATTGCTGGTTGCGCACATATCTACATGGAAACCTACAGACTGCCCCGCACACATCAACGGAGATTTTAACTCATTCTACTTTGCTCATTCCTCTCCACACTTTACTTTCATGAACGTGAAAACAGCTGGCTCTTTCGCTCGTTCTGTTGACAGTAATTTTCGCTTTGCACACTATTTCCTGGTGACCACGTAGTATCACGTGTTTATGCCACGCAAGATAACAATGCTAAAGTTATTGAAATACTCCTCTTCAGAGATATTCTACGCGTACATAGTAATGAGACAAAGTAAACAGATTTGTCCCACGCAACATGGTAACTGACTAAATAAATAACCATCATAGATTCTAGGAAAACATTATTATTTGGGAAGAAGTAATTTCGTTTTTATTTGCTGCTTGAAACGTATAAGAGAGTTCATACAATTTATATTATTGTATGTCTTCTATATTTATTGTTGAACAAAATATTTGTAATTGATTGTTATTGTTGGCACTCCGTCGCTTACGACGTCGAGGGTTCCAGTTGATCCGATCAACGGAACAGCCTGCTCGTGAAATTAACGTGCAAGTGTATCCTTAACGTAGTTCTCGGGGATGTTCAGCGTGACACAATGTGACAAGGCTGACCCTTTGAATTATAGGTACAGCTGGAACAGGAAATAAGAGAAAGTTGTGGTGAAAGAGTACATCAGGGTTCGCCACCATCCCCTGCCGGAGCCTCGTGGAGCTTTAGGTGTTTTCGCTTAATAAACACTCACAACGCCCGGTCTGGGAATAGAAACCGCAAGTCCGCTGCCCTAACCACTGGGCCATTGCGTCTCTACAGATATTTTAAATTAAAGGTTAGGTTAAAACGCTTGAAAGAAAACTTCTGAAATAATATTTTATTATCAATTTTCTCGTTGCATTTAGATTCTTGTACGTAAAATAACACTTTCACCAAACATATGACACTCGAAATAATAAATTAATTCGGACTCGGGTGCATACAATTCAAAATCGCCAATTACTTTATTGTTACGTCATATTATTGCTACTGCTTTTGTTTCAAGATTTTATCAAAAATAGCCATTGTCTTTTCACTCGACACATCTTACGTTTCTTTTAAAATATAAGTCTGGTTAATGTTTATAGACTAGAAACAAGAAATTAAATAATCTCCTCTATGTTGCTGTCATTTATATGACTAAACCGAGGAAAGTCATCGTTTAGAGAAAGATTTTGATGTCATAAACTTGAAAGAGCAGAAAAAATTATAACCAGGCATTAAAATTTGCTCAGTCCTCTTACATACAAATTAGCACCGATATACTTCAATATACACGGAAATAAAACTTCAGTGCCTGTATCCAATACTTGTAACTGGCAGTAACTTTACTAATTCATAAATGATGTTTTTTTTCCTTTTTGTTTTATAGTGACTAATTCATTTATTCCGCTGAACTTCACAAAGGATAATAACATATTCTGTGGCGAGATATGATAGATTTTTATTGTTTCACACCTAACAGCAGTGCAAAGCTGAGAACATTTCGGTGTTAAAAGAAACATGAATGACAAAAAAGAAAAAGAAAAAGAAAAACAAAGACAAAAAAGCGATACAAAGACATATGGACTTATATTGCTTACGTTGCAAAATATTAAAGAATTGCCAGGGTGTTGAATAAAAAAAGACGTGATTCTATATTTCGGTTTTCGCCAGGGTTTAACACTTTACACACCGCGTGTATTTCTGAAATGATTCTCTTGTAGGTTTGGAAATTAATCCTACATATATACATACATATATACATACACACACATACGTACGTAAATATGTTCATACATATATATTGATATTGAAAATGCACCTGAATCTCATAACGTGTAGTCGTTTTAAAATATGAAATAGATTTATTTAAATACCAAACCGGCTCCGATAATTCTTTGTTTATCAACGTTAATTTGTTTTTTAATAAATTAATAAGAAAAGGGTTTTGTAAAGTTTAAAGTTACGACTGAAAATTCGGGTAAAAAATGTTTACCAAATCAAATGTATATAGAAATTCCAGTGAGTTTCACAGCGATGGGCAGTAATATAAGATCAAATTTTCGATGAAATTCATAACAGGCGCAGATGAATGCAAGTTTAGTAGTATTGGGTTCCATTATAAATTAGATACGATGAAGTTTTTAAAAAAAAAGTCAGAGGGAAAATGGGGAGACAAATGTCATTGTATGTCGTTGTGCATGAACGAAGGTTCAACGTCACAGGATTTGTTGATGAGAGTTCTAAATCTTTTGAGCTAAAATTGCTTTGTGTATGTATATATATATATATGTATATATATATATATATATATATATATATATATATATATATATATATATATATATATATATATATATATATATATATATATATATAATATTACAGAGATGTAATTGCATAGCAAGTGACCTGATTTGAGATCGTGTGCTGGAACGAAAACAATTGCAGCGTGGAAGGTGTTTATAAGCTATTTAAGAAACACACACAAACTGTTAGATTCGCTTCAACATTCAAATTTAATTTGCCAAAATATTTTCGTCGCTTTGAGACTGCGATCTGTTCACTGATGCAGCACGGAATTTTGTCAGTGAACAGGTCGCGGTCTGAAAGCGACGAAAATATTTTGACAAATTAAATTTGAATGTTGTAGTGAATCTAACGGTTTTTTTGTGTTTTTTAAATGGCTTATTAACACTTCCCACGCTGCAATTGTTTATATATATATATATATATATATATATATATATATATACCACGGACCTCTCTCAGTTTTCATCGAACAAGTCCACTCACAAGGTTTTGGTCAGCCCGTGGGTGTGGTAGAAGACGCTTGCTCAAGGAATCACGCAGTCACTGGGCATCTTAAAATGGAGTACCGACGATTCAGCGCATGTAATATATGTAAATTATTATTGCACTATATTGGTGTTGGTTGTATATCTAAACCACATGCACATGCAACCTAGAAACTCACCAGTCATGGAATAGATTAACTGTACAGAAACCAATAACATACATATACATGAAACAAACAAGCAAAAAAAAAACATAAACAAATATACACACGACCATACGAAATAACCTTTACCTAAGTTCAATAAGATGCCCTGCGCTGAATTATCTATGCTCTGAATTATGTAAGCGTTGAATTGACTATGCGCTAAATTGTCGGCGTCGAATTGGCGGCATTAAATTGTCGGCGTTGAATTCTCGGTGCTGAACTGTGAGGCACTGAATTTCCGCGTCACGCTTAAAATAATGTTATTTTATCTCGTGAGATTATCTAGAGATTGTAGAAAGATATTCATAATGAATTCTTGCGTATGTGTAAATTGCGGCATCGTTACCGTATTTCGAAGTATTCATTTATTCCGAACTGAGTATTGGCTAAGCAGAGCCCGTTGAAACCTTTTCACATCACTGAATTATATGCTGCATAATCGAAGATTAACGGTACTCTGCGTCCTTAAGTTGTAGTTTAGACAATTAACTGATTGCTGAGGGCGGCGAGCTGGCAGAATCGTTACCGCGCTGGACAAAATTCTGCCAAGGTCGACTTCGGCATTCATCCTATTTTAAGACGTTATTAATGATTTGTAGACACACTGTGTTTCGTTACTTAACCATATTATGCTATAATATATATTAAACGCTACAGGAGTAGCTGTGTGGTAAGTAGCTTGATTACCAACCACATGGTTTCAGGTTCATTCCCACTGCGTGGCACCTTGGGCAAGTGTCTTCTACTATCGCCTCGGGCCGACCAAAGCGTTGTAAGTGGATTTGGTAGACAGAAACTGAAAGTAGCCTATCGTGTATATATATATATATATATATATATATATATATATATATATATATATATATGTGTGTGTGTGTGTGTGTGTGTGTGTGTGTGTGTGTGTGTGTGTGTGTGTATGTTTGAGTTTCTGTGTTTGTCCCCCCAACATCGCTTGACAACCGATGCTGGTGTCTTTACGTCCCTGTAACGTAGCAATCCGATAGAATAAGTACTAGGCTTCTAAAGAATGAGTTCTGGAGTCGATTTGCTCGACTCTAGGCGGTGCTCCAGCATGGCCCCAGTCAAATGACTGAAACAAGTAAAAGAGCAAAAGAGTAAAAGAGTAAGTCAGTGCCGCGTACCACTATGTTAGCAGTGCATGTAAATCCCGTATTAAGGTCATTTCTATAGATTTGTTTTTCAGAAAATCTATAGGGATGACCTTAACATGTATTTTAAGAACCGGTTGATTACTGGGGCCGGCGTAATAGACTTACATCATGCCCGAAATTGCTGGCTTTGTACCAAAACTGGAAAGGAATATTAACTACTTCATATACGGTCAGATTAAACTTTAACTGTTCCTTAATGAAAGATGTCATTAAATATTTAAATAACTGCATTAAGATACAAAGCACTTTGTTAACATATTTAATTAAGAAAAACAACCTCTTGATTATTCGGTCACTTATTTACATATCAAATTGGGTAATTTAAACTTCAAATTAATTTAACTATTTCAAATAAACTATATTTGCCGTGTGCATAATTTGGCGTTGGCATTAATCATCGCTCATTGATTAGTTCATACGGACACCTTGTCACTCTGTCTAGCTACTTCACTTCTCTGTTATATTTCTTCTGCATCATATGTTTGTGTTTTATCTGAAAATTTCACTTACGTAAAACATTGAAGTCAAGTAATTGGTCGAGAAATTCTCACCGAATGATTTTCTTTGCGTCTTTCGTAATTTAATTTTGTTCGTTCCTCAGCCAACCACTCCAGCCAACTTCTTTCTCGGTATGAAACATTGATTCGGAGGATTCCCAATTTGGCTGTGGAAGCATTTTAAATGTTTTATCCAAAAGACTTCGATTCCATCCGATTCTGGGCCTTTGCTACTGCTACTACTACTACTACTACTACTACTACTACTACTACTACTACTACTACTACTACTACTACTGCCACTGATATTGTTGCTGCTGTTGTTACTACTACTACTACTACTACTACTACTACTACTACTACTACTACTACTGCTGCTGCTGCTGCTGCTGCTGCTGTCAATACTACTAATTCTATTCCTACTGTGCTGCTGCTGCTGCTACTACTACTACTACTACTACTACTACTACTACTACTACTACTACTACGACTACTACTATACACGTCCAGACCAGATAAATCGGGACACTGAACTCCATTTTTCATTGGGGCCCAATATAAGCGGAGCAGACATGTTTACTCTGTAACATAAAGAAGACAACTGGAGCGATCAAGGCCAAACCTCGTTACTTAACTACAAAAGTACCGCCTTTTGGTACGCATGCGCTGACGGCAGGGCAGCCAACCAATACAAAGGGTGAATAATGTTTTCCTTGCGCTGTCAGAATCTTTAGCACGCCGGATAACATTCTTAGCGCCATTCCGTCCGTCTTTATGCTCTAAGTTCAAATTCCACATAGACTGTTTTTGCCTTTCATCCTTTCGGGGTTGATAAATTAAGTAGTAATGAAACATTGGGTTCGGTGTACGCGCCTTAACCCCTCCCAGTCAGTCTTTACGCTTTGAGTTGAAATTCCACCGAGGTCGACTTTGCTTTTCATTATTTCGGGGTCGATAAAATAAGTACCAGTTGAGCACAGGGGTTCGATATAATCGATTCAACTCCCCCACCCCTCATCGGGACTCCGAACTTGCTGGCGCTGAGCTAAAATTTGAAATCATTATTGTGATTATCATGGTGGTGTCTGCGTGTGTGTGAGGGGTGATGATGATGATGGTGATGATGATGGTGACGATGATGATGATGATGATGATGATGATGATGATGATGATGATGATGATTACGATAATTATTGTGATGATGATGATGATCATCATCATGGTGATGATGGTGCAAAATAAGAAGAAATGATATAGACATAAAAAAAAACATTGATGCTGTCTTTGCATCAAGCTTCAACATGTATTATATCGAATGCATGAAATTAAGACTAATTCTTAGAACGCACTTGGCACCGTAACAGAAAATTGATTTTCCATGCGTGGGCGGCACCAAAACTTATCTTCTACGATCGAAATCCTAATGTATCTGACGTTGTGTTTAGAATTTATCTCGGATTCACATACCGCAGAGGAACGAAAATAATTATTGATGTACTGTATTGGCGCACGTTTAAGCCTCGCTGTTAAACTGATGCTTTAGCTGTGTGCTGTTACAATGCGAAAAGTGGAGAAATATTTTTGTCATTACAATCGTATATCTGTGTGTGTATATGTGTATAAATACACACACACATACACATGCACACGCACACATATATATACATACACACATACATTTATTTATATTCATTATATATAGATGTATATCGTTATGTATGTATGGCTATCTAAATATATATATATGTGTGTTTGTGCAAATATATATCCACACATATATATACGTGTATATGATATATACGTATGTACATATACATTCGCGCGTGCGTGACTGTGTATGTGTGTGTATGTATATATATACACACACACATATGTATGTATATATACGTATAGATATACATACATACATATATACATACATATAGATAGATAGATAGATAGATAGATAGATAGATAGATAGATAGATAGATAGACAGACAGACATACAGACAGACAGACACAGAAAAATAGATAGATGGATAAACGTACACATACTTGTGTGAGTATATATATGTTTGTGGCTGTGAAGAGTGAAGTAGTGGAGAGTTTCTAGAATTTGATTTTCATCACCCTGTATATTTTATCATTCCGTCTTGCCTGCTTTCGCTATGTAAATATTTTCTTAATTCTTCAGACTAAGACACTTAATGGATCTAGACAAATCCTACACTGTTTGTTTACCAGTTTTTAAAATCAGCTATTTCCCGTTAATCTTGCACTAGCAGAGAATATTGAAATCATATAAACTCTGGCGACTTTATTTGAAGAAGGGAAAAAGGAAATTCTAAAAAAAAAAAAAGAACTTTTCTAATGTTTGCAGAAGAGATTCAGAAATGTCACCTGAAATTAACTCTGGAATCGATGGTTCTTACGTTATGCAGGAAATATAAAAATATAAGAATTAAAACAAGGGAGCAAACCCTGCTTGTCCATTTATATAAATATAAATATACATACATACCTGCACACACACACGTACACACACACACACACACACACATATGTACGTAGGTAGGTATGTAAATTTATTTGTACATACGTAAGAAGGTATGTATATATATATATGTATGTTTGTATGCATGTATACATGCATGTATGAATGTATGTATATATGTATCTACGTACGTACGAACGTATTTATGTACGTACGTACGTACGTACGTACGTACGTATGGTGGAGGCGCAATGGCCCACTGGTTAGGGCAGCGGTTTCGATTCTCAGACCGGGCGTTGTGAGTGTTTATTGAGTTAAAACACCTAAAGTTCCACAAAGCTCCGGCAGGGAGTGGTGGCGAACCCTGCTGTACTCTTTCACCATAACTTTCTCTCACTCTTTCTTCCTGTTTCTGTTGTGCCTGTATTTCAAAGGACCAGCCTTGTCACACACTGTGTCACGCTGAATATCCCCGAGAACTACGTTAAGGGTACACGTGCCTGTGGAAGAAGTTTTGGGACAGTAGAAATCAGGAAGGGCATCTTCCAAGGGCACTGCCTGTCCCCACTGATCTTTATACTGTGCTTCATACCACCAACACTGATTCTGAGGAAAGCAAAATCTGGGTACGTATTCAAAAGTCGCCAACAAAAAGTCAACCATTTGTTATTGATGGATGACCTCAAACTTTATGGCAAAGATGAAGCCCAAGTCAGTTCCCTCGTTGATACGGTATATACTATGAATGCTGATATGAGAATGGAGTTAGGACTGAGAAAGTGTGGTGTGTTAGACTTGAAGAGAAGCAAAATCAAATGTATGATCGGGCTAACGATACCATCGGGGGAGGTTATGAAGCACATAGAAGAGACGGCCTATAAGTACTTGGGGATTTTTGAAATGGATAACTGATGGAGAAAGAAATGCCAGAAAAATTTAAGGTGGAGTAGTTGTGTGTGTATAAATTAAGTACCAGCTGCGTAGTTGAGTCGATCTAATCGACTGCCCCTCCTCTCCCACCAAATTTCGGGACTTGTGCCTAGATTAGAAAAGAATATTCCGAAAGGATGAAACGCAAAGTAACTCTGGTGGAATTTGAACTCAGAACATAACGTCGGATAAAATGTCGCTAAGCATTTTGTCCGGCGTAGAAAGTATTCTGTTAAGTTGCTACCTTAAGACTAAAAGCAGTAGCGGGATGCATGAAGAGCAGTAAGGATACTCTCAAGCAGTACGCCATGATGCTCTGCGTGACGGGAACCGGACTGGCGCGAAGACATTTAGCTTTATTACACATAACAACTCCAGCTTCCTGTTAAAATATATGTACCAGAGAAAGAATTGGACGTTGAGGAGAAATCGAATAATTGATACGTGTCTAGAGTGTGTCTGTGTATGTGTGTGCGTGTACGTGTGTTTCTATTGCACATAAATATCATAAACAAGGAAAACTTACATCAACATAAACAACAGCAACAGCATAATCGATACTAACGTCAATGATAATAATAATAATAATAATAATAATATTAATAATAATAATAATAATAATGATAATAAAATAATAATGATAATAATAATAATAATAATAATAATAATAATAATAATAATAATAATAATAATAATATTAATAATAATAATAATAATGATAATAATAATAATAATACTAATAATAATAATAATAATAATAATAATAATAATAATAATATAACTCGAATGTGGTATCTAAAAACAGAAACAATTCCTATCATAGTAGGTGCCTTAGGTATAATAAAAAAATATTCAGACAAATACATAACAAAAATACCAGGACTTACAAATATATATAACATACAGAAAATTGCACTACTTGGTACTGCACACATTCTACGCAAAACACTTTCAATACAGTAAACATAAGAGCACCACAGCAAACCACAGCACATACCCAAGGCGCACAGAGCTGCGCTCGGTAGTGAAGTGAAAGCACGTTATAAAAATAAAGCTACTGAACAATAATAATAATAATAATAATATTGTTGATGTAAATATATTATGTTCGAGCTAGAACATATGGCACAGCCACGGTTGGAATTTTTTTTACCTATAAGGCTATCCAACAACAACAACGCGATGAGGAAGAGGACGACAGTGGTAGTTGTGGTGGCGGAGTTAGCGTTTGTTGAAGCGGTGACAGTGGCGGCGGTAGCAGCGACGGCGGCGAAGACAACAGTAAAGACATTGAGAATTCTGAAGATGATGATCATGATGATGACTATGATGATGATGATGAGAGTGGTGGTTACTGCGATGATGTCTCCTTGAAAAGAAGATATATAAATGTGTGAACTAATCCATTATTTACCCATGTTTTTGTTCACATGTAATATTGGTCGAAGAAAGAAATTAGAAAAGTAAGCTTACACACACATACACACACTCACACTTACACACACAATCACATACTTGCTTACATCTCTCTCTCTCTCTCTCTTTTTCTCTCTCTCTCTCTCTTTTTCTCTCTCTCTCTCTCTTTTTCTCTCTCTCTCTCTCTTTTTTTCTCTCTCTCTCTCTCTCTCTCACACACACACACACACACACACATACACACACACACACACGCACACACAACTAAAATGTATGCAAAAAAAAAACAACTAAAAAACATTGTAAAATATACACGATGATAATAGGGCGTTAAGTTGCTTGGTAACTAAAGAATTGAAAGTTTGTCATCTTGAAGGATGTAAACAGCGCTTAAAAGCAAATTGACAAACGACTTATTTTTGTAAATTCAGGACTAAAAAGATTGGTTGAAGACATTAAGGTTGCCCAGAAACACCTTTGATGAGAAATAATTCTTAATATGGTAGTGAGTTGTTGACGTCAAAGATGGAGGACGTTACAACCCTAATATACTTAATAGATATACGTGAGCCCAGAGAAATAATGCTTGTGCTGCTTTGGAATATTAAATATCGTTGGAATTTGAGAAGACATTGAAGAGCTTAATTCACGGAGACGACTCTCGTTGTTAAGAGTAAAGGGAATTTAAAAGAAGGAATTTTGAAATGTTTATGCTAAGTTACCGTATTGAAGAAACTATCAACGTAGATTATATACGACTGTGTGGTAAAGACGCCCGATTTGCAGTTTTGCAACCAAGTGGTGAGGGGTTCAGTTCCAAAGCGCATCACCTTGCCTTATGAATACATTTGGTAGACGGAGGCTGATTGTATGCCTCTCGCGCATATACATTTTCATTCATGTGCGTTAACTACAGCATTAGAGCATTTTAGCTCTTATTTCTAGCAATGTAGGAATTTTCTAATATCTTAGTCATATCTGGTGACAATTATAAATCTCATTTTTGGTGATACATCGCAACCTACTGTTTATACATTGATTTTATGTATAAACATTAGCGAATTGCTAAATCATCCATTAATGTGGATGACAAAAACATATATACTAATAGAGAAGCAAGGCACAAAAAAAAAATGAGATCGAGAGGGCTTAACTGATGAGGCAACGGAAATTGCTGAAACTGACGTCAATATTAAGAATTCTCGATCGGTACTTCTTGGACGATTCAGGTCCCTGTTAGTGTACATATACGTTCTGAATCATGTGCGTTAACTATAGCATTAGAGTGATTTAGCTCTTATTTCTAGCAATGTAGATGTTCCTTAACACCCTAGTCACATTTAGTGACAATAACGATTCTTCTTTTTGGTGAAACATCGTAAACTGCTGTATATGAATTATATACATGTGTGTGTGTGTGTGTGTGTGTGTGTGTGTGTGTGTGTGTGTGTGTGTACCCTCCACCATCGGTGTTGTTTTGTTTTTAATTCCCCGTAGGCTAGTGGTTTCGCAAAAAAGAATAAGTAAAAGGTTTAATGTGAGTAGTGGAGACGACTTGTTCGACCAAACCCCTTCAAAGATGATACTCCAGCATGGGCACAATCCAATAACGGAAACAACCAAAATATAAACGATATACATACACAATCACACCACACACACACATATACACACACAATCACACACATTCACACACACACACACACATATACACTCGCACAGTCGAAAATACACACACCAACACCCACACATAGACTAGCTTAAAAATCGATACTATTGAAGCCTTCGATCAATCGTGTGCCTAATGTGATTAATTAGTCTTTCAGTTAATCACTCGTTTCATAAAAGAATTACTCATAGTCAATAGGCAAATGTAACAGTTTATCACGTGATCAATATGGAACTCCTTTCTTCGCTGAAGATTGCGAATAATCCATGAAACAGTTAAACCTAACTATCAAACACCTGATCAATTAATCGCTTAATCATTCATTTACACGATGACTAATTTAGTATGACGATCATCAAATCCAATAATTAAGGCACATAAGCTATATTCCTTTCATTTATACCCTAGTTGTCGGTCATGTTTTGCCTGAATCAGATCCATCATGGATGGATGTGAATTTTATAAATACGAGCATCGAGGTGATTTCCAAGCTATTTTAGTGCATCAAATACAGCATGTTCTACAGCGCATTACATATTCTTGGAGGTGTTTGTGTTAGAAATTATGATTTTACATATACATATACATAGGCGCAGGCATTGGTGTGTGGCAAGAAGTTTGCTTCCCAACGACATAGTTCCAGGATCAGTCCCACTGTGCGGGTCCTTGCGCAAGTGTCTTCTACTGTTGCCTCGGGCCAACCAAAGCCTATCGTATGTATATATATATATATATATATATATATATATATATATATATATATATATATATATATATATATATATGCACATATATATATTATATACATAGTGTAAATAGAGTTAGCGGTTATAATAACCGACTAAGGGATAAAATATCCGTATATACTATCGATATCCGTCACCCGTAATATCTATTTATACATACACACGCACACACACAAACACACACACACACACACACACACACACACACACACACACACACACACACACATATTACATGTGTATGTGTACATGTAGATAAATGGATATAGATATATAGATTTAAACATTTATTACATGAAAAAGAAAACGTCAACAAAATCTCTGTAGCATTTACTTTGAAAACCCTTCATTTTAGGCATTTCCAAGCAACCCTGACTGATATGTATTTAACCCCACTGGCAGGGGCACTCTCCCTCTCATTAGCTTTGATAGGTTCTCATTATAATAATATCTGGTCCCGCCAACCACTTCAATGTCCTATATCGAGAAATAGAAGTCTTCAAAATTCAACTAGTAATATGGCCTGGTATTCAGCAGGACATCAGCCAACGCAAATCTCACCACACTTTGAGCAACAAAAATGGAAAAGGGTGGAATATATTCATAATTCATTTTTATAATATTTTGGTCACAACATGAATGTTTTGGACCCTTCTGAGAAACTTGGTGCTTGTACCACCAACTTGATCTTGAAATCCATTCTTAATAATCCAACTTTCATTTTCATAGAAGAATCTGTCTATAAATACCTTGAAGAAGGTCTGCTCTATTCGCTTTGAAATAAATGAATGCTAGCAAGATGGGATCCAAGATACTTGAAGTCATTAAGCGTTGTTTTGCCATCGATGGAACAAATTGGGAGATGAATTCCATCCTCATGTGTAGCCAGGTACTGTCTGCTTTGAGAAACAGACAAACTTCGCACTATTCTCAAACGATATTAACAAGTTTTCCGCATCACGCAAACATTTTATAACATCACGTATTTTTTGGACATATGAATCTATACAAATAAATGCGGACGTACGACATGGTGAATTGCTAATAGCCACTACCAAAGTATTAATTATCCTTTTATTAAAATCAGTAGCGCCGTAGACGCTGTGGTAACCGATTGAATTAACTCCAAGTGTATTATCGACGTCTATATCATTGAACGCCAACAGACTGGAGAAATAAAGTTCTTCGTATAAGCGGGATCTGAAATTGCAACCAAGAAAGAGAATTGCATTACGTCCTTCACTGCATCGCTTTACTGATGCTGAGCATAATGAAAGGAAATGAAAGCAAAACTAATTCATATCAGAAGAAAATATCTCACAATACAGCTTTTACTTCGTACAAATATTTCGCTTGTTTTCTCTCTTTTTTGTGTGTGTATATTATTTATTTATTCTTTATTGCTTACCATTTTAAATTAGAGCAAAAGTGCATACAAATATCAGGCTCATGATCGTTTATCTCATATTTATGGCTGACTTAAACTTATAAATATAATCAATATATTTGAGTGTGTCTATCTATCTATCTATCTAGATAGATAGATAGATATATAGATGGGTGGATAGATGTTTGATAAATATGTAGATTTAAATATATGTATGTAGACATATATACGTATGTATGTATATATGCGTGTATATATGTATATATATATATATATATATATATATATATATATATATATATATATATATATATATATATATATATATATTCTGAATAGCTTATTATAGGTGATATACATGTATACACAGGTAGATATCTAGGGTAGAAAAAATGTGTTAGGGTCATAGTGCAAAGAAGAAAGCTTGTAGAAAAAAAATGAAATATTTTTTTCTTGATAACCTAAAACTATCAAAGTATAGACTTGTGAAAACTCAGTCAACAAGAAACTGGACTACTATCACAAACACGGGAAACTTTCATAAAGTAATATTCCAGCCACGAGGTCAGTAGTCCATTGATATTTAAAAAGCAAACTTAGAAGCAGTGAATAAGAAATGGCTGAGTTCAGATAGTGTATAGCATATCATAGAATACGTAGTTATCGGATAGTGGTATATTTATGGGATTTAAAAGTTTACTTTGTAACTACGAGAGTCCAGGTTCGATTTGAATATGTATTGGTTTGGACAAGTGTCTTTGGATTACCTTTTATTTGTTTCAGTTTTTAGATTACAGTCATGTTGCACCACTGATTTGAAGAAATTCTAGTCGTATGAATCGACCCTGGCACTTTTTGCCGAACCACTAGGTTACAGGGTCGTAAACGTACCAACACCGGTTTTTAAGCTGTGGAGAAGGACAAACACAGACAATGACAAACGCAAACGCACACACACACAGATGCACACACAGACACACGTACAGACGCACATACGCACACATGCACACATGATTTAGTCGACTTACGCCCTCCCCCGAAATTTCTGGCCTTGTGTCAGAATTTGAAACCAATAATAGTGTTCCTGGAACCATTACGCAACGTGAATCAATCTGTTTCTCCTTTATTTGAAGTATTTGATTATAACATGGTTGCTATTTCTAGCAAGTCGAATGACAGCATGGCATCCCTCACGTTGTCTGTCCACCGCTAATAAGCACCAAACATGTTTTATTGTTCGATTTCTTTCGACAACACATTTTCCTTGCAAATTTTTGATTTTATTTTAAACCAACAGTGATTATATATTTTTTTATAAACATCGATATGTAATTAAAGAATAATTCTGTAATTTGATGATGCCATATTTCAGGCAATAACTTGCCTTCATTTTCCTTTAGGCATTCAATTTTCCTCTCTACATTCATAATCTCTAACAGCAGTGGGTTGCAAAAATTGCAACACGCATCGCAATCTTGTTTACTCAGCTTTTTACGTTCTCGTTTCATTTTTTTACAGGATTCGGTATTTGTTTGATTTTTATTCTACAGTTGCCAATAAAAGAACACCAAGCCACTTTAATTCTCTCTCCCTGACACTAACTTAACAAATGTTCATTTTCGCGCCCTCTTTCATTATTAACTGTTTTACAGTTTTGTTATTTAACTCTTGGACAGTCCTGCTTGGTTAGTGTTGTAGCAGGGATTGAAAACCTAAATACCTGGATACGCAGTCAGATATCACGAGCAAACCACCATAGTTTCATATGATCCGTTTATTAACCGACCCATCAGCGTGAAGCAATGGCGTGAGCAGGTATTTTCAAACATTCTACAGCATGTCCACATGGGGATTAACACATATTTTAAAAAATTATTATTTCTTATATTTAATTGTTTATATTATAATTTTATTTACTCCATGCACCCACATTGGGATTAACACATACTTTAAGAAATTATTATTTCTTATATTTAAATGTTTATCTTATAATTTTATTTACTCCATGCACCCACATGGGGATTAACACATATTTTAAGAAATTATTATTTCTTATATTTAATTGTTTGTGTTATAATTCTATTTACTCCATGTACCCACATTGGGATTAACACATATTTTAAGAAATTATTATTTCTTATATTTAAGTGTTTGTGTTATAATTTTATTTACTCCATGTACCCACATGGGAATTAACACATGCTTTAAGAAAGTATTATTTCTTATATTTATTTGTTTATGTTATGATTTTAGTTACTCTATGTACCCAGACCTTGTGGACACCCTGTAGAATGTGACATTCGGTCCTCTATAAAAACCGTTCGGCGCGCATTTTTATCAGCCAGACGACCCTGGGAGATGACTAACACAGATGGTGCACATAGATAACTGGAACTTCCGTCGCAACGAATATAATAATAATTGTTTTCAATTACGTTAGGCAAGCGGCAGCTCACCATATCAATAGCGTGCCATAAACTCCCGACAATATCTCTACCCAAGTATGTAATTGTTACTGTTACTGCTCGTAAAATGCCAACGCAGCTTGTCTATATATATGATAATAAAGTCTTCTGTTAAATGCTCGCAGATGTTGTTCTCTTACTTCTACACGCAGCCAGGAAACATATTTTCATTCGTAAACTCAACCAGTCACCATTACAGACCAAACCAACAACTTACAAACCGCGACCGGTTTAATAGTTTTAATGTCCGTTGTAACGTTGCATATGTTATAATTGATGTTGATGTTCGTTTGTTTGTCTGCACTGTTACTTTGTGTTTTTGCCATCCAGATCTTTGCTACTTTTCTCCAAACTCAAAGACGTTCGTCTTTTAGCCCACTCCCACCCCCTGTCATTTTTTCAATGTAAATAATTTTTCTACTCTAGGCACAAGGCTCGAAATTTTGGGGGAGGGAGCCAGTCAATTAGATCGACCGCAGTACTTGACTGGTACTTAATTTATCGACCCCGAAAGGATGAAAGGCAAAGTCGACCTCCGCGGAATTTGAACTCAGAACATAAAGACAGACGAAATACCGCTAAGCATTTCGCCCGACGTGCTAACGTTTCTCATTTCTTTATTGCCCACAAGAAGCTTAACATAGAGGAGACAAGCAAGGACAGACAAAGGGATTAAGTCGATTACATCGACCCCTGTTCGTAACGTGTACTTAATTTATCGACCCTGAGAGGATGAAAG
>NC_142930.1:111965098-111972598 GCF_046866305.1 Octopus bimaculoides | reverse complement strand
TAAACCCCTGGATAGATAAAACATTCGTGTTGTTTATGAATATGAGTTCCGTCGTGGTTCTTCCATAGGCACAAGGACTACAATTTGGGGGAATGGGGCTAGTCGATTACATCTGCCTGAATACCCAACTGGTTCTTATTTCATTGAACCCCGAAAAGGATGAAAATCGAATTCGGTGTTGACGGATTTCAACCCTTTAACCCTGAGTTCAAATGCCGCCGGGGTCAAGTTTAATTTTCAATCCTTTTCATATCGATAAATTAAATGCTAGTCGAATACTCTTTTCTACTCTAGGCACAAGGCCCGAAATTTAGGGGGTGGGGACCAGTTGATTAGATCGACCCCAGTACGCAACTGGTACTTAATTTATCGACCTCAAAAGGATGAAAGGCAAAGTCGAACCCGGTGGAATTTAAACTGAACATAAAGATAGACGAAATACCACTAAGCATTTCGCCCGGCGTGCTAACATTTCTGCCAGCTTCCCGCCTTGTTGTAGGATCTCTTCTACTCTAGGCACAAGGCCCGAAATTCTGGGGGAGGGGGCCAGTCGATTAGATCAGCTCGATTAAATCAGAACGTAAAACAGACGAAATACCGCTAAGCATTTCGCCTGGTGTGCTAAAATTTCTGCTATCTCGCCGCCTTAAATACTAGTTGAATACTGGGGTGGAAGTAATTTATTTATCCTGTCCCTCAAAATTGCTGGCCTTGTGCCAAACTTTGAAATCATAAGGCAACGAACAAAATGCTTAGCGCCAGTCCTTCCGCTTCTTTGCTTTTCTGTCGTCGAATTCAACTCTTATTTTCATCTTTAAAATTTCAGGTCTTGTTCATATAATAGAAAAAAAAATCATTATAAATTTTACTAAAGCGGTGAGTGGCAGAATCGTTAATGCGTCTATTAGTAGCTCTTCTGCCGACCTATACGTTCTGAGTTCAAATGCTGCCGAGGTTGACTTCGCCTTTTATTCAATCTGAGATCGATGTTGAGCGCTGGGCTTGATGTAGTTAGCTAAACCTGTTCCCTCAACATTACTCCCCTTGTACTAAAATTTGAATCTTAGGGTGAGCTGACAGAATCATTAAGCACACCGGTCAAAATGCTTAGGGGCTTTTCTTCCGGCTTTTCGTTCAGATTTCAAATTTCGTTGTGATCGACTTTCCACATTATCGTTTCCAGATCAATGAAATAAATACCAGTGAAGCACTGGGATTAATGTAATCGCCTATCCAACTGCCCCCAAATTTCATGTCTTCCGCTTATAGCAAAAAGAGTTGTTGCTGACAATCAAAACTGAGCTGACAGAATCGTTACCGCATCGGATAAAGTATTCAGCGGCATCTCTTCTAGGGTTACACTCTGAACTGAAAGGCCGCCAAGGTCCACAAAACACATTCCAATTGAGTACTCTAAGCGATATAATCAACTCCCGGCTTTTAGAATTACTGAGTTTGCACAAAAATTAGAAATAATTATTATTAGTGACAGTAGAATAATTCAAGTAGTATATAGTTGACAGTAGTGGTCATTAGAGTACAGTAATCTCTCGCCATATCGCGG
Source organism: Octopus bimaculoides (assembly GCF_046866305.1). NCBI lineage: Eukaryota > Metazoa > Mollusca > Cephalopoda > Octopoda > Octopodidae > Octopus > Octopus bimaculoides. Next base: position 111,971,034 of record NC_142930.1, on the reverse strand, counting down.
TTCACCTATCACGGTTTATTATTTAAGCTTACGTCGATTCCTCTGTGGTGTTATTTTACTTTTATAATAAAATAAATAGAGTATAAAGGAAGGAAAAACAAAATTGTAGCTGTAGACGGTCTTTAATTCATAGTCCAGATTGGTACAGATCCAATATAAATTCTAAAAAATCCAATATAAATTCTAAAAGAAATGTTTCAAAGTCTATTTCCAAAGACAAAATAAAAAAGCTCTTTTTGAAATAAGAATTAGATTCTTCGTCAGGAATTACATATTGGTATGAATAATTACGACCAACAAAAATATAAAAAAGACATTTCATAGCCCAGAACAAAAATATAAAATAAATATATACAAATAATAAAACTATAAAAAAATATATGCAGTACGGTACTGTTTCTACTTAGCAGATTTTCACTTATGGCGGAACGTTTTGGAACGTAACACTCACGATAGTCGAGGAATTACTGTATTGCCATTACATTTTTATATTCTGGTGAGTAAGCATTTCGTGGAATGCATTTACGAGGTGGTGCTAAAAAGTCCCTAGCTTTAAGGGTACCGCGAATGGCCTGCTTTGAGGCCCAACCTTCCGAGTTCTTTAACAGGGCTTAGTCAAACAGAACGACCGCTGCAATAAGTGTGTGAATCTGAGAGGGGAATATATTGTTTAAATTCATAATTAAGTGATCCTCCTGTATTTTCTTTTACCCAAAGCCAGGAACTTTTCAGCACCTCCTCGTATAACTTTTCTCTCCATAACAGTCGTGATTTTATTTTGCTTGTTAGTATCGTGGTAAAGTTGGCGCTGTCAATGGCATTGCAGACGATGGTGGTGATGGTGGCGACGATGATCTGGTGTTCTGTGTGTGTGTGTGTGTGTGCGTGTATCTATGGAGGCGTGGGTGGTGGAGCTTGCATAACAACTCTCCATTGGCGTTAGTAATTTCACATGATTTATTCACGTGAATAAGCTTCACATTTAAACACAGCGTCGTTACTACTAGTAGTACTAGACGCAAGAGTAGTGTTGCTGTTGTTGTTATTAATGATGGCGGTGGTTCTGGTGGTAGTGGTGTTGGTGGCCATGGCCTGGGTGGTCGTGGCGTTCGTTTATGAAGTGGCAATGTTATTCTTCTTTACTTTTCCTGCTTTATTCTTATATTTTGCTTTCGTGGCCGTTGTAAGCACAAACCATGCTTGTAATCATTTTGAAACAGTAATGGTTGGTTGAATGAGAAAAGAAAAGAAAAAAAAAAGAAGCCAAAAACAAAAGGAACAACGAAATATATATATTTATTTATTTTAATTGAAAACAATATTTTTCCATCCTCTATTTCTCCATACCTTTATTTATTTGTTTATTATTTATGTATTTATTTATTTTTCTTAAAGTATGACCATTTCACAGTTTGTTGATTATGAATGACCATTTGTTAAATGTTCATAACAGCACCACGTTCGAAACAAAAGGAAAAAAAAATTAAAAAATAGAAGTGAAAACCTGCTTCTCGACGTAATGCATTCTGTTAGTTTCTTTTATTTGTTTCTGCATTAAATACATTCACACACACACACACACACACACACACACACACACACACACACATATATATATATATATATATATATATATATATATATATATATATATATGGTGGTATATGTATATGGTTTTATATATGTATGTATATGCATAGATATATATATATATGTATGTCCATATGTGTATGTATGTATTTATATATATATATATATATATATATATATATATATATATATATATATATATATATACAAGGAGAAATAGTGAGAGAGAGGGAGAGAGATAGAGACAAAAGGAGTATTCACTAAAAGTAGCACCACTAGATTTTATCGGTATATACGTGAATATATATTTAAGAACATTTCTGTGTGAGTGTGTTTGTATGTATATCTATACTTGTGTGTGTGTGAGGGAGTGAGAGCGTGTGTGCATGTGTATATGTGCATGCATGGGTATGTTTGTGCATGTGTGTGTGTGTTTTTGTGTGTGTGCGTGTATATATATTGTCTATAAAATATAGCGGAACTACCTTTAGTGAATGCTCTCTTTAATAATGATAACAATAAGATCATTATTATTATCATTATTATTATTATCACCATCATTATTATTATTATTATTATTATTATTATTATTATTATTATTATTATTATTATTATTATCATTATCATTACTATTATTATTACTATAATGATTATTATCATTTTTACTATTATTACTATTATTGTTGTTGATGTTGTTACATAGAGAAAGAAATAATGGAAATCAATTATGGTATTGATTGCCAGAGAAAATGCAAATTCAAAAATTGCATAAGAATAATGCAACATATAAGAATAACACTGTTCATTCTTTATTCGTTTCCATATTTCTATATCTACTTAGCGTATGACTACTTCTGTGCGCATGTGCGGGTGATTGTAAGGTAGGTGTGCGTTTCCTGTTGACTTCCTGTGAGCAAGGACGGTGATGATGTTATTGTCGATTACATGAGAAAAAAAAAATGAAAGGATAATCAGGATGATGACAGCGGCGGTGGTGGTTTTGGTTGTTGTTTTGGTGGTGGTGGTGGTGGTGGTGGTGGTGGTTGTAATGATAGTGATCATGAGGTTGACGAAGACGGCGACAGCCGGAATAATTATTAAGTTGATAATGATGATGACGATGATGAAGGTAATGATGATGATGATGATCATGATGATGGTGATGATGGTAATGATGCTGCTGCTGCTGATGATGATGATGAGGAGGAGGAGCAGGAGGAGGAGCAGGCGGAAGATGGTATTGGTGACGATAGTGGTGGCGATGGTTGTAATGATGATGACGATAACAATGTCGACGTTAATGGTGATGATGAAAATGATGATGATGATGATGATGATGATGATGATGAGAAGGAGGAGGAGGAAGAGAAGGATGGTAGTGGTGTTGGTGATGATGATAGTTGCCGCAGTGTCGTTGGTCTTGTTGATTTAAATATTAACAATAATATTAATGTTAATCGTAATAAAACGTTTTTCTTTGTCTGCGTCAAGGACATCTTAATGACGAAAGACAATGCAAAACGTTCTGAGCGAAAGAATTGTTTTCAAATACATGCCATACCTGTGTGTGTGTGTGTGTGTGTGTGTGTGTGTGTCTATGCAAATATGTATGTATGTATCCCATTATTCAGTTTATTTCAAGATTTCTTGTCAATAGAGAGACACGATTTCTAACATAGATCCAAGGTTCCTTCATTGGCATTTCAACATCAACAACGGGGTATTTTTGTATGTATGTATGTATGTATGTATGTATGTATGTATGTATGTATGTATGTATGGATAGATGTATACGTGCAGATGTATATGCTTTGCTTTATGTATGTATTATCATGTGTATAGTTGCATATCTAGACATGCTCATATATATTTAAATGATAAACTTCTGGAAAGTTTTACAGATTCTTACAGTTCCAGTGATGGATTGGATTGTAGTCTTCGAATTAGCTTTCTCCTTTCTGGTTTTGAGAATCCAAATTTACCAAGATTGGTGTTTAGGCAGTGTGTTACATATCCCAGGGTCCCATGCATGTATGTGTGTATGTATGTATGTATGTATGTATGTATGTATGTCATTATTCCGTTTATTTCAAGATTTCTTGCCAATAGAGAAATAGTCAGTTTCTAACCTAGATCCAAGGCTTCTTCGTCGGAATTTCAACATCAACAACAAGGTATTTTTGTTTCTATGGATTATGTATGCATGTATGTATGTATGTATGTATGTATGTAAGTATGTATGCATGTATATATGTATGTATGGATGTATTTATGTATGTATGTATGTATGTGCAGATTTGTACGTTTTATGTGTGTATTCTCATGCATATAGTTGCATACATACATATATACATACATACATACATACATACACACGGAAGTATGAGGATTTTCGAAATCTTATTTCATGTTATGAATATCTCCTTTCTGCTCTTTGATTCTTTGCCCTTCATTTTCTTTCTCTCTCTCTCTCTCTCTCCCTCTCTTCATAGAGAACCTTGTATTCTCTGACTGCTTCTCACTTTCTCTCTCTCTCTTTCTCTTTGCTTTTCTCTCTTTCCTATCTCCCTTTCTTTCTCTCCCTCTTATCTGTCTTTCTCTTTCCACAGAAAACAACTCTTTTCTCTTTGTCACTTTTCTCTTTCCCTTTCTTCTCCCTCCACCGAAAATATCTATTCTCTCTTTCTTTTTCCCTCCCTCCCCCTTTCTCTCTCTCTCTCTCTCTCTCTCTCTCTCTCTCTCTCTTTCCCAGAATATATCTATTCCCTGCCTGTTTCTCCCCTCGCTCTATGTTCTCCTCTCACACTCTCCCGCCTCTCTTCAACTTGCAGTTTCTTCCCTCTCACAAATCCCTCCTTAAAACTCACCTCCTCTCTTTCCAACTCCGTCTCCATCTCTCTCTCTCTCTCCCCTCCTCCTCTCATTAGTACTTTTGATAAGATTTACCAAACCAGAATATATGTTTAGTTCAATTACAGTATTATTTCCTCAGCCAAGCAAACATTTCCAACTAAATCAGATTTCCATATCTACTGATGCTAGCAGAACATTCAACATGTAACGCTGGTGACAGTGGTGATGATGGTGATGATGGTGATGATGGTGAAGGCTAGTATTATCGCGCTGGTGAGTTAGATAGATAGAGGCTTATCTTAAGATGACAACGGTGACTGAACTGCAGCTGGTGAGGACGTTGTTGGCGTTGTTAATCCAGCGCTGACAACGCTGGATTAACCATTAAGCAAAAATAGGTACATGCTTAGGAAATCAAAGGAAGGAGGGGGGCACCACGGAGATGGTAAATGGTTTACGGCACAAAAGAAATCACTTTAAACTTACTAAAATAGCATTCGGTATGTCTTATCTCTCCTAAGGATAGAAGCAGGTGTGATGCGTAAAATCAAATTTTGAGGATCTGATTCAAGACTTTCCAAATTAACAAAGTAGAACAGAACATTCCAAAATATAATTAAATCGAAAGTATTAAAAAGAAAGATAAGCATTATTTTCCATCTAACTGTTAGTTTTGTGTAAGTTTGAAAAATAAAAATTCAGTTTGTGATATATCATTGCTCACACTTTGAATTACGGATATATGGGTGTGGGGCACCAAAATCTATGAAGTGCTTAGAGTCTCTATGGGTCTCAATGTGGCCCTGATTGTTGCTGCTAAGATCAAGATCTCTGCGGTTGTTGTATTGCAGCGGATGATGTCTTTGTAATACTGTTGTTGCAGTTGTTTAGTATAAGTTTAGTGGAGACGCAATGGCCCCGTGGTTAGGGCAGCAGACCCGCGGTCATAGGATCGCAGTTTCGATTCCCAGACCTGGCGATATTGGTGTTTATTGAGCGAAAACACCTAAAGCTCCACGAGACTCCGGCAGGAAGTGGTGGCGAACCCGACTGTATTCCTTCACCACAACTTTCTCTCACTCTTTATTCCTGTTTTTGTTGTACCTGTATTTCAAAGGGGCCAGCCTTGTCACACTCTCTGTCACACTGAATCTCCCCGAGAACTACGTTAAGAGTACACGTGTCTGTGGAGTGCTCAGCCACTTGCACGTTAATTTCACGAGCAGGCTGTTCCGTTGATCGGATCAACTGGAACCCTCGTCGTCGTAACCGACGGAGTGCCACGAGTATAAGTTCAGTTCTGATTACGTAGTTGTGTTCTGTCCTTCTCCTATGTGCACATAACTCCAAACCACAATACTCAATGTGTCCTGTTCTAAGATGATGATCTGTGATGTCCAGTTAATTTGGCTGCGATGTTTAGGATATTCAATAAAAAACAAGAAGCTGGCATTTCGTCGGTTACGATAACGAGAATTCTAGTTGATCCAATT
>NC_142930.1:111940098-111960098 GCF_046866305.1 Octopus bimaculoides | reverse complement strand
ATTTATTAAATGTCAAGAAGATAGTGTTGAAGTTTAAAGAAGGTGACAATTAGTTTTGAATATTTCATAATCTATTTCTATGCCTGTTTATTTATTTTATGCTTGTGTTTGTGTAACGCAAAATACGTGTATTAAACTTTATATTCAATATTATATACCAACATTTACTGCGCTGATTCATTGGCAGACGTTTCCAAGCAGTACTCATTGATTCATTCATAATAACCTCTTCTGTCAGTCCACATTCTTCGTGTTAATGATACACTCCTCATACTATATCAGTGGTAATGTCTTTGCTTTTACGCATTTATGTTTTATTAATTTTCAGCTTTTTTTCCTTGATTTCATTTACCTCCCCTTTATCTACTTCCTTTTTACAGTTTGATGAATCACCATTAATGTGATCAGGCTAAAGTTACAAACTCATTTAATGCTTTTATGGATATAGTTATGTATGTGGTTTTGTGAATTTATGGAAAGTGAATAAAGATTGCTCAGCACGAATCCCAGTTTTCTATGGTCAATTGACCACACCAGTGAACAAATCGAGACTTCACATGTCACTGGGGGAGCAGTGGGGCAAGCGTTGTACAACATCCGCTGTCGGTTGCTTTGCATTCTGAAAAATTGGACATGTATGGGCAGTGGAAACTTGTTGGTCTTAGTTATGAGTGACTTGAGGTGGCCGATGACATGAAGTTTCTTTTGAAGTACAATTTATAGGACATCGAGCTGTTCTTAAATGCCTAATACTCCTCAAGAAATGCTGGTAGACCACAGTTTATCTCTCCTTTCCGTAATACAGGTTGACAGTTTCGAGTTGTTTTTCAGGTGTTCTGTGAAAAAACGAGCTCTTTTGTTGGCGACACTAGAATGGGTAAGGTATAGATTCTTTCTATATTACTGATGGCTGGAGGCGCAATGGCCCAGTGGTTAAGGCAGCGGACTCGCGGTTTCGATTCCCAGACCGGGCGTTGTCAGTGTTTATTGAGCGAAAACACCTGAAGCTCTATGAGGCTCCAGCTGGGGGTGGTGGCGAACTCTGCTGTACTTTTTCACCACAATTTACTCTCACTCTTTCTTCCTGTTTCTGTTGTACCTGTATTTCAAAGAACCAGCCTTGTCACACTGTGTCACGCTGAATATCCCCGAGAACTACGTTAAGGGTACACATGTCTGTGGAGTGCTCAGCCACTTGCACGCTTCTTTCAGGAGCAGGCTGTTCCGTTGATCGGATCAACTGGAACCCTCGTCGACGTAACCGACGGAGTGCCGTAGTAGTATTGCTGACGGAAATATCAATTCGTTATAAGAACAGAGTGCAATACTTCGAAAATATAAATATCGGCTCCCTTTTGCTCCTCATTTAATGGTAGTAATGTTCCATTGTGTCTTTTAACGGCTTCGGATATTTTTCTCTTTTGCTTGCAAATTAATGCCGTTCGCTGAAAAGCGTTTGCAATTTATAATCATTCGGAAAATATTTTCGGATTAGGAAGAAAAAATATTTTTCAGCACCGGTTTCTTGCAGCAATATTATAACGTGCCTGACACCAAACGACATATTTATTACTATACTTTATAAGGCAGCTTCTAGATTTTGTTGATGAATACTTTATAATTTCCTGTAATCGGCTTTGAGATAATGCTTCGGAGATGTAACCTGCGGCACTGGTGAAAGGGAAATCAACAGGGAATAACACACATATACTCATGCGGATGTTTATTTGCATTCGCTTCAAGACGTTCAGTGAATGGTTGAGTTTGGCATGGATAGACAGATCAGTGTTGAAGGGTTTTACGATTACTGTTACATCAACAAAGATTCCTAAGGTATATACATGGGAAATGTAAATATATTTGTTAGAGAGAAGTCGTCTAACACATAGCTCCGTCGGAGATATAAACTCTGGAGAAATGCCGCAATAAATATGGGTAATCACGAGGAATATAAATTAAATATGATATATAAATGGCTATTTTTATCTGATATTGCTGCTGTTACATATAATGGAATTTTACTTAGCTGGGTAACTACTTGTAATGCCACTTATTGTTTAGCACAATTTTCAGATATATCCGTGGTTACAGTTTTTGTCTAAGGATGTTGGCAGCCAGCTCGCTTATTGATAGCTTCCAATGAGACACGAATACATCTAACATTTTAATTTGTTGCAGCAAGTGAGTGTTTTGTCTCTTTGATATATAAAGGGTGTGTGAATAGTCTTGAGCCTCAAAAGAACAAACCATGGTACAAGACTTCAAGGTTCAAAGGCCTTGAAGACTCAAACCTTTTCATCCACCCCTCGTATAGGTTTCTTTCGAGTCTTGAGGAAACGTTTTAATATTGATGCAGTTGAAGCTCTCCGTGTATTGATTAGACATTCATTTATAAAATATGTGGAGATTTGAAGAGGTTATGCGTCTTAGAATAGTCGAAGCTAAATATAGTTAAATAGGGTATTCTTTTATTTTTCTTTTATCTTTTTCAGTCATTTGACTGCGGCCATGCTGGAGTATCACCTTTAGTCGAACAAATCGACCTCAAGACTTATTCTTTGTAAGCCTGGTACTTATTCTATTGGTTGTCAAATGACGGTGGGGCGACAAAGACACACACATCTATCTATCTATCTATCTATCTATACATACATATATACATATACATATATATATATATATACGATGGACGTCTTTCACTTTCCGTCTACCAAATCTACTCATAAGGCTTTCGGCCCGAGGCTGTAATAGAAGACACTTGCCCGAGGTGCCCCGCAGTGTAACTGAACCCAGTACTATGTGGTTGGTAAGCAGGCAACTTACCACACAGCCACTCCTGCGCCTATTTGATATTTTGACATCTTTTATTAAAATACTTATAATATTTATGTTCATAACAGAAGTGCATTTGAAGAACCTCATAAAAGTTGAGGATAACTAGAGTGGCTACACTGACAATGAAAGTGTGTGTCTGTCTGATTATGTCCCTCTTTTTACTTACTTCAATTTTATTACAGCGCGGAAAGATATTATTGTAAGTATTGTTACATTGGAACTAATTTCTTGATAAAACTAAAGAAAAAAAAAGACGAAAAGAAAAAGGGTTGCAGCATTGGGGAGCAGGACGGAGATTAGTTATAAAAGTTGTAAAATTCAACAAAATATTTTTAGTATTAATTCTTTAATTGCATTTGTAAGAACGTTAGAGCGCTTGGGGGTTTAGTTAAAAGAGGTATTAATATTTGAAATTTACGTCTAGAAAGTTAGTTTTACTATACTAATGTAGAGTCCTCCATTGTAAGACAAATTTTGTAGATTTTTGTTTTCCAAAACAATATTAGTAGTTTGTACACAGTCGCTGTGGCCTTTGTGGGATATGTGCAGGGCACAGAACGTCTATATTATGTACGTATATTTGCTCAGATCGAAGGTATGGTACAATAAAAGGAGGGGCGGGTCAATTAGATTCCTTCACAGGGCAGCCACAACTCATATTATGTCACTGGTAAATTTTAAGGATAGAAATGTGTCGTCACCATAAAGACCGCAGTGAAATCGTGGAATGTCGGGTTTCAGTTTCAATAAGATAAATAAATAGACCAAGAACACTTCTCCATTATACCAAATCGTTAGGTTTCTTAGTGATATGAAAGGGGATATCAGAGTTTTTATTGATCCCAGTAAATTTTTGTAATGTACCACTGTATTATGTGCGTAACGAATAACATTTCTTCGTTGTTTAGAATTTCAATAAAAGGGGACGTAGAAAGCAACTCGAAGTTCCCATTAAAATAAGTATGTTGTTGGCACTCCGTCGCTTACGACGTCGCGGGTTCCAGTTGATCCGATCAACGGAACAGCATGCTCGTGAAATTAACGTGCAAGTGGATGAGCACTCCACAGACACTTGTACCCTTTACGTAGTTCTCGGGGAGATTCAGCGTGACACAGTGTGACAAGGCTGGCCCTTTGAATTACAGGCACAACAGAAACAGGAAGTAAAAGTGAGAGAAAGTTGTTGTGAAAGAGTACAGCAGGGTTCTCCACCATCCCCTACCGGAGCCTCGTGGAGCATTAGGTGTTTTCGCTCAATAAGCACTCACAACGCCCGGTCTGGGATTTGAAACCGCGATCCTATGACCGCGAGTCCGCTGCCCTAACCACTGGGATAGTGCGCCTCCACCTTCTAGATAATAATACATGTTAACATAATTTTGTAATGTAAGTAACGTAAGCAAAAGTATGTTAAAAACCTTCGTATGAATTATCAACAGTTGTCCGGTCGGTTATATCACAAGACAAGAGAATCAGAATAGCTAAAAGAAAAAAGAATACGTATACGTGAGGTAAATACAGAAACAGAGAGGCATAGAAAGAGAGGAAAATGGTATGATTAATTAAGGCAGAGGGGGAAAGACATTTATAGATAGGGAGAAAAAAGCAGTATGAGTAAAAGAGTGAAAGGGAGAGAGAGGTAGGAGGGAAGAAAGGTGGTGGAGAGAGAGATGAATGGAGACAGAGGAATCTAATGTAACTCTTTTAACGGTTGCCGAAAGTGTCCGCTACAAGAACTGCACTAAGGTGTTTGAGGCTTCCTGAAATATATTTATAATTGTTTCTGAGCAAACATGCAACCTCCGGAACAGAGCAGACTTAATGAAAATAGATGGCTTTCAGCTACTGAAACGAAATATATTTTGACTGTCATTTTTGTAGCTACACATTTAGATTTTGCTGTCTTCCTCTTTCTATATTTCATTCTTGCTCGCTATTTCTTTTAAAAATATTTTGTATCATATTTTATATAGTTATTTGGGTTTTTTTTTTTCTGTACTGTTTTATGGAGATTTCTTTTTAATGGACATATGAAATTAAATTGATTTTTTTCTCTCTTATTGACAGATTTGCAGCAATAATGATAATAATAATAATAATAATAATAATAATAATAATAATAATAATAATAATAATAATAATAAAAAATCCATTTTGGTCTGCTTCAGCATTCTGCTTCTCTGGACGATAGATTTGCTCTTATAAGCAAGGTTTCTAGTAAAAATATTGTCAATATTGCGGATGCATAAATGCAGTTACCACACGTATATGTATATATAATTGCATATGCATACACATATATACGCACATATACATATGCACATACATTCGCACATAATACATGCATATATGTATCTATCTACATATGTATATATATATATATAATATATATACATACATATAATTATACACACACACACATATACATATATGTATATATATAATTACGTGTGTATGTGTGTGTGGCCACGTTTGATATTTAACATGGCGTTCGCTTACACAACTCCTATGAGTTTTAAATATTGCTGGAAAGCAAGGAAGAAGAATACCAAAAAGAAGCAGTGAAGAAATAATCTTCTGTCTGCCACTAGATGTTGGAACATTCTCGTTATTTTTCTTAAGAGGAATTTCAGTGCAATCTGAACAAAGAATTTTGTAAACGTAATCAAATATTCTTTTGAAACTACCTTCATTTTGTTTCCTTCTTTCTTCACAGTAAACATGTCACGTTAAAGGTTCAGGAAACTAAATTATCTCAAATTGCACCACCTCTTATTTTCCAATACTCTCTATTTCAGTGGCAAATGGCAAATATTGATATTTTCACTTAGCATGAGACAATTTTTTGAAAGAGAATGCATTCTACTTAATTGATTTAAAACGAATTTTTCATACAAACCTCTTGTGTGTTGTGTGTGCGTGTGTGTGTGTGTGCATGTGTGTGTGTGTGTGTGTGCATGTGTGTGTGAGAGAGAGAGTCCGTGTGTGTGTGAGGAGAGAGAGACAGAGTATATGTGCGTGTGGGTCCCTTTTGAAAGAAGCGCATAATATACTGGATTGTAAAAACACTATTTAGATAACTTGGGATTCGAACTTTAAATAATTTATATACGTTAGATTCATTATGTGAAGTTAGTCAGATATATATATATATAAATATATATATATATATATATATATATATATATATATATATATATATACATACATACATATATATATATATATATATACATACATATATATATATATATATATATATATACATATATATATATATATATATATATATATATATATATATATATATATATATATATATATATATATATATATATATATATGCATATATATGAATATATGCATGTATGTATGTATGAGTGCGTGTGTAATAGATAAGTTATATATGTGTGAATATATATATATATATATATATGTATGTATGTATAATAAGCATATTTTATTGATTTTAAGAGAAGAAATTTGGCCTTACACGAGTTAAAAGGAAAGTATAAACTCCTTTTAATACGTATGAAAGTATGGTGTCTTCTCTTTATCATTTTTATTATGTATGGAAACTCTAACTGCAGGAAAATTATTTCACTGACGCTGAAGCTGAATTTTCTGAACGTTATCTTCTATGTAGTTATACATGTTAAACATGATATAATTTTATTTGCAGTGCGGCAGTTTGCATTCGAAATTATCGGAACTCGAATAGCATTTTATAAAATAAATGTTATATTTTCCTTAAATACCAGCATGCTATGTACATACGTTGGCAGATATTTCCAAGAGATTAGGCAATATTAAGAATTGCATGCAGCATTTATATCGGAGAGCATGTGCTATATTTAAGGTTATAGGAGATTATGGAGATTTCGTTAAGTGGTCATTATTTTTGCTGATTTGCTTTTATCGTTTCACATAAATATCAAACTGACCATTTAGAAGTAATTTGTAAGCCCAGCAGTCTTACTAATTACATGGGCGATAAGAACATACTCCTGGTGTTTGTAGTTCTGGATAGGACGACTGAGGTTGTGGTTTATTTGAAAAAATCTCGAATACTGTACGATATATTTCACCACAGCCTCTCATAGATTTGCATACAAGTCGACAGTAGTAGCTGGTTGTAAAGTTCAGAAGATGAACCCTGGATTATGTATATGTTTATAATAATCAAGAATTATCTTAATGATTGAGAATTCCCTCAGCCAAAACTACAGCGACTCCCATGATATGTGTATAATATAGGTTTCAAATTTTAGCACACGGGCAGCAAGGTCTAAGGTGGTGGGTTAGTTGATTACATCGTCCCCCAAGCTCACCAAGTATTTATTTTAGTCGATACCGAAAGGATGAAAAGCGGAGTGGATCTTGCCGAAATTTGAACTCAGAACATAAAGACGGACAAAATGCCGCTAAGTACTTTTGCACGGCGTGCTAACGATTCTGTCAACTCACCGCTTTATGATTTGTGTGTAATATTGCAGTTCATTTTATATCAGATTCTATACTCCGAGCGAAGGCATGTAGCTTAGTGGATCCGAACTGCATTGACGATCGCAAGATCATGGTTTCGATTCCTTCACCGGGCATTTGGGGGTCTGTTGTGTTCTTGAGCAAAACACTTCATTTCTCGTTGGTGCAATTCACACAGTTGTACATGAACAACCCTGCAACGAACCGTTTTCCGCTGAGAGGAAATGATATGATTTCGCTCACTTACACGCAATTGGATCCGGGTAACCAACAGTATGAATCCGAGGACTCGTGACTCGAGACATTAATTATGTTTTCGCTACACTTCCAAGCGATGATTAGTAGCGTTGATTAGGCCGTGTTATCTAACCCCAGGTTAACTCTAATTAGTCAAGCTTTTAAACAAAGGTATTACATTTGTGGACATCCAGTACTTTTGTAGAAGTACGATAACATTATCCAGTAACTCATCTCCTTTCTTCAGTATCAAAAGTGTTATTTTAGACTGATTACACTAAGCCCTCGACTATTACGTGTGTTACGTTCCAACCACGATGAGTGAAAATCCGCGAAGTAGAAACAATACAGTATATTTTTAAAAATTATTTTTACAATTAGTATATATGTATTTTATTATCTTTTATATATTCAAGCTTTTATAAACTCTTTCCACCCTCTTAGGAGTACTCGAGTCTTCTCATTTTTGCCTCCCGAGTTTAGTTTTCCATACAGTATGTGTGATTCTTTGTTTACTCATCTACGGTACAATACGTATTTTCTTTTAATATATTTTAATTAATGTTATACAGTGCAGTACTCTACTCTATTTTTATTTATTAATTTATTAATTTGTAGGCGTGAAAATGCTTATTTTACCAAACATTCTTAAAAAATATAAATACCTATGGGCCGCAAATACCCACGATATAGTGCCGAGTCCACAATATAAATTTACATATATTAACCAGAAAAAATCCGCGATGTTCTGGAGGCGCGATAGGTGAACCGCGATATAGTGAGTGACTACTGTAACTCCTATTTCTTACAGATCAGCCATATCACAAAGGCTATCTAACTGTCTCCCTCTTTTTCTCTCTATCTCTCGTAAACCTATAAAGTGGTTACTACGGGTTAAGGTGAAATATTAAAATAACATGAATATGGTTGTGAAATGCAAATCAAAGAAATTGAGCTGGATACTAATATAATTCAGGTTTGAGTAAAATTTTCAGTATTCAAACTGGTTGATACAATACACAAAAAATCTTGAGTGAAGGGCATGCATATACAGGGGTTATGGTTAATTGCGAAGTTTTGTGTGTATATATAACATTGAGAAAGCTGAATCTGTTAGTTAGAAACTGAGTTAGCACACGTTGCAGCTTAACGATTTTCATTCTTCATTGTATAGTGAAAAATTTTGAATTAACATAAGCACATATATTACTCATTTCCTTTAAATAGCTTTGTAAAACTGCAAGAATCATACGACAGATTATGAAACATGAAGCTAATTTGCTTACTATTAGTCATTTTGCAAAGTATTGATTAATTTATCAAATATTTCCTTTAAAACTTTTGTATAAATTATTTAAACGTCAGAAGAGAATCAAAGAAAAGCTATTCCGTCAACAATAACCGTATATAACAGTTCAGCAATGGACAGACGATCGTCTTTTAATGTAAGCACCCAAGAGACAGTATTCGTACGAAATGTAAACGATATTAGCTTGGAACACTAGTGAATTGAGGTTATATCTTATAAAACGGAGAGAAATGGAGAAGATTGCAGAACATACGTAAATTCTACGAAAACTGAAAAATTTCATAGTACAGAGCTCCATATGATATTACGAATTTGAATTGGTTACAGAATAGATATTTCTATATAATTATGCTCATCTTTCAGAGTTCGATAATGGTGATGAAAAATGTTCTTCACGCACAAAAGGTGTCAGTGCTTAGGTAACTGCTTGTGTGCATGAGTATACGTATGTCTATCTATCTATCTATCTATCTATCTATCTATCTATCTATCTATCTATCTATCTATCTATCTATCTAGCTATATATATATATATATATATATATATATATATATTCTTTTATTCTTTTAATTGTTTCAGTCATGAGATTACGACCATACTTGAGCACCACCTTTCAGTCGAATAAATCAGCCTCAAGACCTGGTACTTATTTAAACTTTTTATTTTGTCTAACAACAAAGTTACGGAGGACATAAACACACCAATACCAGTTGTCAAGCGGTGATGGGGAACAAAAACACAGACACACACAAACAGATATATATATATATATATATATATATATATATATATATATATATATATATATATACATATGTATGTATATATATTATATATTATATTATATTAGATATATATATATATATATACAAACGAATGAGTAAACAAGTAAAAGAAAGAAGCCCTCGGTACATTTAGTTATTGTTTTTGTATTTAATAACAATGTAACTCACCCCTAGATCCCCAGATTTTCAAGGTCAAGCGGATTTGGTGCTTTTACCTGTCGTTTCACCGAAAGCGCATGTGCTACCTGTATCTTCCATCGAATTTGTTACCTGTCCTACTCGTGTGCTGCTTCACGATGCCATCCCAAGGTAAGAGTGTTTAATTTTGGAAGCGATATTAGCGAAGCAGCTACATACAACTTCGACGTTAAGGAATTAAAGTGTTCATATGTTTGGCTTCTTGAGAAGTGATGTATAATTACCACCACGATATCCCTTGATATATATTACTGGACACATCTAAATAAAATACAGGACCAAAGCGATTTAACGATCTCTCTCCGACTCTTTTCGAGATAGGTCGTGTGGTGGGTTCTCCGCATCTATTAACATATAAATAAAACTAATACTCTTTATAGCAGAGTGCTGGAATGTTGAAGAACTCACGGCCGACAAATATGCAGGAGATTCTTCTCAAGATACCTATGACTGTGTTTCTAATCACAGCTTGGGGTGGCTCGAGTGCCTGTGAATATAAAGAGTTTTCTAATTAAACGTTCTGTAGGATAGTGTTGATGTCTCGACGTCTTGTATTAAGCCGTGGAATCCGTTATCTTTGATAGGCTGAATTGTTTGAAGGTGCATATAGATCTCTTCCTGATTTAGTGGCGTACCATGGCGTACCATTCGTAGAGCATGAAATTTTCATACCATCGTCTCTTTACTGTGATAAACAGTGGAGTACATATGTATGTTATACTATATATGTATATATATATATATATATATATATATATATATATATATATATATATATATATATATATATATATATATATATATATATATATATATATATATATATATATATATGTATATATACAGGCACACACACACACACACACACACACAAAGAAAACACACACATATATGATAAACCCAGTAAGGCGTTTTGTATTTTTCGCACCATCATGGTAAACAAATTTTTGTCCCAAATATCCAGAATGAAAGACGAATAGTTTGTAAGTAAGGAAAAATAGAATAAAACCAATCTTTAAGGCAGAAAGATTGTTTTATTAAGAATGTAGCCAACGGTATTTGGTGGACAGGAAGTATGTGGATTCAATAGATTCCAACGGAAAGAAAGGAAAGAAAATGTAGATTGAATATCGATTGTGCGTAGGTGGAGAAAGTTATCATTCGTGTACTTAGGCATGTATGTATATACGGATGTGTAATAAATTCTGTAAGTGCATGGATAGCATGTGTGAATGAGAGTGCAGCTTTAAGTGCGTGAGAGAGGGTATGTGCGATTTATCACATTCCCCTTGTATACTTTCCATATGTATATTTACAGAAATTTGCACACAAACTCACTCACATGTATACATACATACATACATACATACATAAATACATACATACATACATACATACACAATTGCACACAAGCATTATACAATCTCTTATGTTCAAACACCCACACATACACGTTTTAGTAAAAACCATTGACATTGATGCTGTGTACCTATGTGCTGTTGGAGCCGATCTTTTCTTACACGGCACACCAGTCATTTGCACACAGATATAAAGTCCTGTTGCAAATCAATGGCTTTAAACGAAGAATATAATAATGCCAACGTTATTTTCCAACTTCTGTGCAGTTGAAATTGCTTATGTGTTTAAGGATTGTGACCTGTGTACCTTAGTCCGCTTTAACACATGAGATAAACCATAAAATCGAAATCGTTTCAAATTCGAAACAAATATTTTCCACACACTCCAGTTAGCGATTTGTCGTTCGCTGATGATCTTGGTATTATAGCTCACTCGAAACAAGATGTTCTGGAAAGAATGAACCTATTCTCTAGTACCATTATTGCATTTGGAGTTGAATAACTCTTAAGAAACCAAAGTCATGTTTATGCCTGTCCACGGGAAATCGTATGGCTAAACAAATATACTTAACCAATGGAACAGACGTGAAGTACTGGATTCTTTTGCATATTTTGCACCTCTACTTCCAAGAAAAGATTCTTAGATTCATAGATTAATTAGATAATTACGAAAGCTTAAGTTGCATAGGATGAGATGATACAAGCACTACACATGCGAAACTTGGCGGACCTCAGATTCCTCTTTGAACAGACTAGGTTTTCAATATATGGAATATTGAAGAGATCCGAAGCTTAAAAGGTGCATAATTTGGCATACCAAAACAGGATCTCTGAATGTATAGGAGTTGTATAGCTGTGAAAATGTACAATGAACGTACACACACACATATAGAAGCTCGATAATTTTACCTTAGATAATAGCTTGTGTACGGTTTAAAAACCTTTGATAGTGTAAAACGAGTCATAACATGGGATGCACTGTACTTGTATGATTTTCTTGGAAAAGCAATTTAATTGAATTAATTATAAAAGTATACATCGAATAAGCGTAGCAATTTGCGTGTAGCTTACTGCAATGGAGTTTTCTGTTGCTTCCTTTATGAAAACTATCGATGTTTGAAGAAAACGAATTGACGTTGTAGCAGAGATCTTGCTCAGAATTGAAGTAAGAAGATTTAGGTATAAAATTAAATCGGCTTGAAATTAGCATTACCATATTTGGTAATGTGGAGCAGAGTTTAGCTGCGCTATACAATCGGGCACTATCAAAACACTGTCATTTTTTTTTCATCCAATCACATTTGAAGTCAATATTAATTTCGAATGTAAAGAACAAGGCTAGACATTTGAAGTCAGTATTAATAAGCGTTGACAGGCAAAAAATTTGTTTTAAATTTCCGTGCTTAAAACTCTAAATGAACACTCTGGAATTTTTTAACAAACTTTTATCGACTTTCAACTTCGGAAAATTGTATTTCTTGAGGGAATTTTCTTATTGCAGACTGAGGCTATGTGATTTTAGATCCACATTGATAAGATATCTCTTAAATCATAATTTCATAATTCTTTCAGAATATTCCACTGTCTTTTATTTTATACACATTTACTTACAAAATTATACAACAAATTCTAAATTATGTATATATAACTTACTGATATAGCAAACATTTTTTGAATATATTTCCTTTGTTTTTTCTCAATTGTCATTAAATCTCTTTCATTAATGTTTAAACCACCTAACAACAAACACAATATTTATTAATTGAAAGTTTTTGTCATATTTTACTTAAGCAGATTATATTGCTTAATTTGGTCGGCTTAAAAATAAACATCAATGAAATTAAAGTTATGAAAATTGATCAAGAAAGTAAGAGGAAGGTGAAAACCGAATGATGCTGTTTTAGAAAGTGAATTTAATGAAAGATTTAAGGGGAAAATTATGCAATGCGAATATTTTGAAATATTTAGAAATAAACCTACCATTCACACATACATTTGTATAAAAGCCGACCTACGGTTGTGGAGTTCCGAGTAAGTTGCATAATTGCACCCTTACAAGCAAATCTTGAAATGAAAAGAATGCAAATGTTGGATTTAAATGTTTATTATAAAGCACAAGCAAAAGAGAATATTTCGAACACAACATCATATTCCGTGTCCATTCATTAACATAACGAGGAAGAAAAAGAGAAGGAAGAAAGTAAGACCGTATTTATATTAATTTCAAATTTTGGCACAAGTTCAGCAAGTCCGAGAGAGGAGTAAGTCGATTACAACGACTCCAGTGCCAAATGGTACTTATTTTATCAACTCCAAAAAGATGAAAGGCGAAGTGGACCTCGGCGGAATTCGAACTCAGAACGCAAAGATGGACAAAATGCCACTAAGCATTTCGCCCGATGTGTTAACAATTCTTCCACCTCAAAGTCTTAGACCGTATCTATATTACTGATAACTATATCAACGCATTTTTCTTAGAAGAATGTAAATATGTGCGAAAGTTTAAATGATGTCACAGATGTCCTGTAGTTGTAGCGGATATCAAGGAATGTTTATGTATTGGTTTTATTGTATTAATCATTTTCAGAATTTCCGTTCAATTTCTGTAAAACCCCTAAACACGTAAAACGGATCATTATGATCCGTGGCACCCTTTACGTACGCCAGAGTTGTCGGTGCCCCCAGTGAGTGTGTGTGAGTATATACATACATATATATATATATATATATATATATATATATATATATATATATATATATATATATATATATATATATATATATATATATATATATATATATATGCGTCTATGTGTGTGTGTATGTGTGTGTGTTTGTGTGTGTGTATATGTGTGTGTGTGTGTGTGTGTGTGTGTGTGTGTTTGTGTGTGTGTATGCATATGCGCTAAACTCTTCCGTCGTTCGACGACGTATCAGGGTTCGACAATTTTTTATCAAACAACCACACAGATGAATTGTTTATAGAGATCAAATGTTACTTGTACAGGTGCAACGGGATGATGCCACATGTCATATGCCGAATGGTTCTGGGTTTAGTCACACTGCTTGGCATCTTCGGCAAGTATTCTCTACTATGGCCTTGGGCCGACCAAAGCATTGTGAGTGGATTTGGAGGATGGAAGCTGAAAGAATCCCGTAGTATATATATATATATATATATATATATATATATATATATATATGTGTGTGTGTGTGTGTGTGTGTGTGTGTGTTTGTGTGTGTGTGTGCGTGCGTCTGTGTGTGTGTATTTGTGTGCTAGTGTTTGTATCCCGACCATCGGTTCGGCAAAAGAGACCAATAGAGTAAGTACTAGTCTTACAAAGAATAAGTCCTGAGGTCGATTTACTCAACTAAAGCCGGTGCTCCAGCATGGCTGCACTCAGATGACTGAAACAAATAAAAGAGTAAAAGAGTAAGCTTCCATGTAGAGGGATTGAACCTGAGTCTTTATAGTTGTGAAGTGAATTTTATAAGCACGTGATCATGCCTGAGATCATTAACAAACATATTTGATGACAGGGCATGTTCTGGTTATGCTCAAAGATATTTGAACGTTATTTCCACTTAGTTTTCAAAAGACCGCCATAACTATTGACAATGAATATCCAATAACGTACATTTGATATTCAATAGCTTTCACTGCATCACCTTTAGAACCTGTAACTTCAGTCGCTATTACTGGAAGCATTGATCTTTATAATGTTTTCATTATTTTATGTCAACGACTCTAAGCAGTTAACACTTGCTATAAAAACATTATGATTGATTCATTCAAGTGTAGAATGTTAGGAGGAACAATAAAGTAGTAAACTAACTTAAATTCTTTAGAATATCTGGTTCCTTCTAATGCCATAGAGCATCACAGATAGTAAATTGCTAGAATAAATGGTTTCCAGTATTTGCTTCAATATTTTGTTTATTGATATTTTGTTACGGGAAAAATAAGAAAATAAAGAAATAAATGAAAATTAGGATATCACTTTATTTTTTCAACATTCTGGGTTTTAACGAAATATGTGCACTTTGTGTTCGGTTCTTGGCATAGTCTTCTATTGCACCACTTACAGAACTGTAGGGTGTTGTTTGTGCAATTTTATGTTACAGATTTTCATCATTGCTCTGCCGCACTACTAACGATTTTGTTATGTAACATTTCTTGATGAAGTGGTCAATCAGACTATCAGTTATACGTCGCTGGTCACAATGCGCTTTGCATCAGTTTAGCTTTCGAATTACGCCACCACGCTGGCTAGACGAGCAGGTTAACATTCCCCCCTGATCGGAAGGTTGGTCCGTTGCAGTGTTGCACATCTACAATTTAGTAGAGTGCAGCATCGTAAAACAAAGTGTTTTGCTCAAGAACACAACGCCCTGCACAGCCTGGGAATCTAAACCACGATCGATAGATCGTGAGTGCAAAATCCTAACCGAAACTTCACATTATGTAAATTAAATATAT
The DNA here is from genome assembly GCF_046866305.1 of Octopus bimaculoides. Lineage (NCBI taxonomy): Eukaryota > Metazoa > Mollusca > Cephalopoda > Octopoda > Octopodidae > Octopus > Octopus bimaculoides. The sequence goes on along the minus strand of NC_142930.1, from coordinate 111,944,410 downwards.
TAAATTGCTTAATTTAGTTTATTTGCTTTGCGTTATACCATGATGTCGATTTCTAAAAAGAATGAAATGGCGTTATGTATGATTACTTATGAGCAGTAATATTAGGGTCTTTGTAATGAGCAAGCAAAAAAAAAAGAAGAGTAATTGAATATATATGTATATATATATATATATATATATATATATATATATATATATATATATATATATATATATATATATATATATATATATATATATATATATATATATATGGGAGAATATACAAGTAATAACAACAGACGAGGACAGGTGGTGTAAATAACAAAAGTATATATTAGTATGACGCTCGGGAATACGGAAAGTCTTTGACGTTTCGAGCTACGCTCTTCAACAGAAAGAATACGGAGACAAGGAGAAAAACACGGAGAAAAAGAAAAAAAAAATTGTATATATATATATATATATATATATATGTGTGTGTGTGTGTGTGTGTGTATACTATGCACTTTCTTCCTTGTTCTTCAGTTTAAACTTCAAATTTCTAATCCCACCAAAATTTATCTGGAAATAATATCCCCCTTTCAGAATTTGTTCTTTCTCGTCTTGTTTCGTTGTCTTATGAGGAGACATCTTTTCTCTGTTTGTTTCTATGATGTTCTTTTCGTGTTGTCTCTAACTATATATGGGTTTTCATCTGTAAGTATTATTTCTTCCTCATCGAGCGATTATGTTATGGATACTAAAGATAGGAATGGCTAGTCGTGAGATGTTTAATTATCTCATTCTGACATTTGGCCTACAAATGTTACTTTTTATCTCCAGATTTTGGCTGGTGGTGCTCGGAAAACTGGAGTATGGTGTTGCTGTTTTTTTTCTTTTTTACTGTTGGGAGTTGAAGTATTTTTGTCTTTATATTTCTTACATTTATTTATTTGTTTATTTCTTCGCTTTATATTTGCAGTTCTTCCAGGAAATGCCATTCTTGCTGATAAACGAGATAATTCGAGAACGGAGCGGAGTGAACGTTTTGACGGCGAAAAAAAAAAAAACACAATTTTCGGTAGTCTGGACACGTCGCAAGTTTCACAGACAACAGGTGAGCCCATGTAGTTGCCGAGTGGCAGCCACGAGATCGCAAAAGACCACTTGGAAGGGTTCCAAGATTACAGGAAGACTATTTAGTTCAGCAATTTGGCTCAAGATATAAAAAGATGGTGTCTACATTCATATTCATCAATATACACACACACACACATACACACACACATATATATATATATATATATATATATATATATATATATATATATATATATATATCGTACGTTTGTATATACATATATATACAAATATTTGTTGTGAGGCTGTATTTTAGTATAAAACACGTGACTCATAACATCAACATTTATAAAATCTGTTTCAGTTTACTAATCTATTAACGATAATTTTTTTCCTGCACATATTTTATTAGTGAAATGATGAAATCTAGATGTAAAATGAGAAATAGATATACATCTTGATTACACGTCTTCATTTCATTTATAATTCTGCTACATTTTAGTATTTTCCTTATGATATTTTACTGGAATATCATCTTATACAATGTCCTCTTCCACTTCAACATACTTATCTGTGTCTATCTATATTGTTTGGATGTCATCCGCATCCTTTATCTCCTTTTTTTGTTGTTGTTGTACTTTTCGGTATTGTTTTCCTCTCTATTATATTCGTGTTGTTTTGTAGTTGAGATAATCAAAATCAGATATTTGATATTATCTAGTACTGCTTGCAAAGATTTGCACTCCCTCCTCTCTCCTTTCTCTTGTTATATATATATATATATATATATATATATATATATATATATATATATATATATATACAAATATATATATACACATACACATATATACATGTACACATACGTATATATGTATATATATAAGCATATATATATATATATGTATATATATATATATATATATATATATATATATATATATGTATGTATATGTATATACACACATAGGTATATCTATCTATGAATCGCACACACACAGACATATGTATGTATATAAATGTATGTATGTGTATATATACATACACACACACATGTATACACACACACGCACACACACACACACATATATATATATATATATATATATATATATATATATATATATATGTATATATATATATATATATATATATATATATGTATGTATATATATATATATATATATATATATATATATATATATATATATATATATATATATATATATATATATATATATATATATGAGCAACATTTGGTTTGCTGTTATCTATGTGTTTTTGGTTTTTCGTCTCCGTTTTGATAAAATGAAATGCGTAATACTATCAAATATCAAAACATTTCATTTACAAAATGAGAGAGAAGTCAGAACAGAGGGTAGTTTAAGATAATAGAGTTACCCTTTCTAAGTACTTTCCCCTCAAATATTTCCTTTGTTTTTATTCTAACAGCAATGGTTTCGAAGACATCTGATTGTTCCTCTAATTTCAATTCTTCGCAGATGCTGTATCACTGAGACTCTTCTGCTTTTAACTTTCGTTTGTCTCCTTTACTAATGAATTATATACATTACCCAAAACACAAAGCCTCTGGAATCGGGAAACCATTATGTCTAAACAATAATTTTGTAAAGTTACATTTTGACAAACAAAATAAACAAGTATCTATCTATCTATCTATCTATCTATCTATCTATCTATCTATCTCTTCTCACGGACGTGCTGTCACATCGGCTGCGAAGGTAAACGTTTATTTGACCTTTTACTGTCCACATTTTGTTGGAATTTTTAAATAATTTTGTTGCGAAGCACCTAGGCTTCATTTGTGTGTATTTTCAAGGGCAGGAATTGACCCCCAGCGGCAGTTCCGGCCCTAGCAAAATACAAAAATTTCGTTCTTGACATTTGAAAAATGTCGAGAAACATAATTTTGGAACGCTTGGAATGCTAAACACGAAGGGTGTGCTGTCAGGGCAAGGATGCGTGCTCTGAGGAATGAAGGTGTTGGAGCCGCACGAGAGGCCCGGGTGGCGGAGGCGCAGCGGGGTAACAGAGCCACCATCCGGTCTCTGGTAGATGAACAGGGGCGCGAATTGCTCGAGCCGAGCAAGATGTGCGAGGCGTTTCAGCAGCATTTTGCCCGACTGTTCGGGAGGAGTGGCGAGCGAGAAGGCAGGGTGGACTTTAGTGCCTACCTGCACAGCTTGCCACGACTCTCGGCAAGAGAGGCGGAGTGCTGCGAAGGGGTCATCACGGCGGAGGAGGTGAGGGACGCGATGGCGGGTTGCTCGACGGACAAATCTCCGGGTTTGGATGGTCTGCCCTATGAGCTTTACAACTGTATGCCAGACTTGTTTGGAGAAGTCTTGGCGGCCGTGTACTGCAACTGGCAGCAGAACGGGAGCATTCCCGGTTTTGTGAGCCGAGGAGCGATAACGCTGCTGAAGAAAGATCCAAACAAGGGGGACTCCATAGATAACTTTAGGCCCATCACTCTGCTCAATGCAGACATGAAAATTTTGGCCAAGGTGTTAGCCAAGCGGTTGGCGCTTGTCATCGAGAAACTGGTCGGCACGGAGCAGACGTGCGCCGTGCCGGGCCGGAGCATCCATGACAACCTCCATCTGATGCGCTACATCATAGAGAGGGTAGTTAAGGAACCTGGCATGGGTGGGGCCCTGATCAATTTGGATCAATCCAAAGCTTTCGATAGGGTAGACCATCGATACTTGGAGGCCGTCCTCGAAGCGGCCGGCTTCGGTCCCGTTTTCCGCGGCTGGATGGCTGCCTTGTACACAGGCATCCGTTCGGTTGTTCGCGTCAATGGACGTCTATCGGGACCATTCGACATTGCACGTTCGGTTCGTCAGGGATGCCCCCTGTCGCCGCTACTGTACGTATTGACTCTCGAGCCACTACTGCGGAAGCTGGTGACGCTGAGGGGCATCCCGCGAGAACTGGGGTGCGGGACGAGCGTGTCGGCATACGCGGACGACGTCACCGTCATAGCGTCTAGCCACGAGCACATCGAGCTTGTCGGCGAGACGCTGAAAGACTACGAAGCGGTGACGGGAGCGAAAATCAACCGGGATAAGTCGGTGGGTTTGCTGCTCGGCACCTGGAGAAGCAAGCCCATACCGTCCGGCAGCGCCTCAGTAGTGGGACGCTGGACGGACGGTCCGGTCAAGTTGCTTGGAGTCTGGTTCGGTCCGGACCTGCAAACGGAGAAGAACTGGGACGAGATAACGAGTAGGGTGGCCACTCTCTGCCG
>NC_142930.1:111930098-111935098 GCF_046866305.1 Octopus bimaculoides | reverse complement strand
AGTAGTAGTAGTAGTAGTAGTAGTAGTAGTAGTAGTAGTAGTAGTAGTGGTGGTGGTGGTGGTGGTGGTGGTAGTAATAATAGTAGTAGTAGTAGTAGTAGTAGTAGCAGTAGCAGTAGTAGTCGTCGTCGTCGTCGTCGTCGTAGTAGTAGTAGTAGTAGTAGTAGCAGTAGCAGTGGTGGCGGTGATGGTGGTGGTGGTGGTGGTGGTGGTACTTGTAGTAGTAATAGTAGTAGTCGTGATGGTGGTGGTGGTGGTAGCAGTAGTAGTAGTAGTAGTAGAAGTAGTAACCCTTTCTACTAAAGCCAGAAAACCAAAAATAAAAATTGTGGGCGGGGACTATTCGATTACATGGACCCCAGTGTTGTATTGGTACTTATTTCATCGAGCCCTGGAATGATGAAGAATTTGAACTCAGAACGTAAAGACGGCTGAAATAACACCAAGCCTTTTGCCCGGCGTGCTAACGATTCTGCCATACCGCCACCTTCACTAATAATAATAATAATAATAATAATAATAATAATAATAATAATAATAATAATAATAAAAACAAATGAAATCCAAACTAAAACTAGAACAGCAACGGACCATGATAAAACGATGGCAAGAAAAGCCCCTACATGGTAAATACTGGGCTAAACTAAATGCGAAAGAAATAGACAGAGAAAAATCCCAGCAATGGCTGAGAAGCTCAGGACTCAAAGCAGAGACTGAAGGATTTTTAATTGCTGCACAAGACCAGAGCCTCCCCACCAGAAATTACCAAAAACACATAATGAAAAGAAATATAACAAGTAACAGTAGAATATGTGAAGATCGACAAGAAACAATAAATCATATTATCTCTGGCTGCCCAGTCCTGGCTAAGAAGGAATATATTCACAGACACGACAGAGCTGGGACCTATATACACTGGAAGCTATGCCAACACTATGGAATAACAACAGAAAAAAGATGGTATAAACACACGCCAGAAAAGGTCACAGAAAACGAGAAAGCAACCATACTCTGGGATATGCCAATACACACAGATAGAGAAATTAAGGCAACTAGACCAGATATAGTTGTCAAAGATCATGAAGAAGAAAAAATGCTTTCTAATTGATGTATCAATACCAGCAGATGACAACGTTTCTCTAAAAGAAATGGAAAAACTTTCAAAATACGAAGAACTGGAAATAGAGATAACTCGAATGTGGAATCTAAAAACAGAAACAATTCCTATCATAATAAGTGCCTTAGGTATAATAAAAAAATATTCAGACAAATACATAACAAAAATACCAGGACGTACAAATATATATAACATACAGAAAATTGCACTACTGGGTACTGCACACATTCTACGCAAAACACTTTCAATACAGTAAACAAGAGCACCACAGCAAACCACAGCACATACCCAAGGCGCACAGAGCTGCGCTCGGTAGTGAAGTGAAAGCACGTTATAAAAATAAAACTACTGAACAATAATAATAATAATAATAATAATAATAATAATAATAATAATAATAATAATAATAATAACTATATAGGATACAACATACACAAATGAAAGAAAAAATAAAGAAAGCGTACTATAGATGAGTTAGATCAATACTAATAACAGAGCTCAATGCTAAAAACAAGATAATGGGTATCAACACTTTAGCTGTCCCAGTTATAAGCTACAGCTACAACATCCTTAACTGGACACTAAACGAACTATCTAAAATAGACAGGAAAACAAGAAAAATAATGACAGGATATAGGATGCACCACCCAAAATCTGACATAGAAAGGCTATATATACAACGCACAGAAGGTGGCAGGGGTCTTATACAGCTAGAAAACTATTATAAAATAACCACCATAGGACTGCAAAAATACCTACTCCAGAAGCAAGGAAAACTAATACAAATAGCCACAAAACACGAGCAAAACAAAAAACTTTTTTCAGTATTTAAGGAAGGTGACAAATACAAACAAGAAATCAATCTACCTAACAAATACGAAGAAGAAGAAGAAGAAGAAGAAGAAGAAGAAGAAGAAGAAGAAGAAGAAGAAGAAGAAGAAGAAGAAGAAGAAGAAGAAGAAGAAGAAGAAGAAGAAACAACAAAAGCTATAGTACAAATGAAATCCAAACTAAAACTAGAACAGCAACGGACCATGATAAAACGATGGCAAGAAAAGCCCCTACATGGTAAATACTGGGCTCAACTAAATGCAAAAGAAATAGACAGAGAAAAATCCCAGCAATGGTTGAGAAGCTCAGGACCCAAAATAGAGACTGAAGGATTTTTAATTGCTGCACAAGACCAAAGCCTCTCCACCAGAAATTACCAAAAACACATAATGAAAAGAAACAAAACAAGTAACTGTAGAATATGTGGAGATGGACAAGAAACAATAAATCATATTATCACTGGCTGCCCAGTACTGGCTAAGAAGGAATATATTCAGAGACACGACAGAGCCGGGACCTATATACACTGGAAGCTATGCTAACACTATGGAATAACAACAGAAAAAAGATGGTATAAACACACGCCAGAAAAGGTCACAGAAAACGAGAAAGCAACCATACTCTGGGATATGCCAATACAAACAGATAGAGAAATTAAGGCAAATAGACCAGATATAGTTGTCAAAGATGTATCTAGATGATGACAACGTTTCTCTAAAAGAAATGGAAAAACTTTCAAAATACAAAGACCTGGAAATAGAGATAACTCGAATGTGGAATCTAAAAACAGAAACAATTCCTATCTTAGTAGGTGCCTTAGGTATAATAAAGAAATATTCAGACAAATACATAATAAAAATACCAGGACTTACAAATATATAACATACAGAAAATTGCACTACTGGGTACTGCACACATTCTACGCAAAACACTTTCAATACAGTAAACATAAGAGCACCACAGCAAACCACAGCACATACCCAAGGCGCACAGAGCTGCGCTCGGTAGTGAAGTGAAAGCACGTTATAAAAATAAAACTACAGAACAATAATAATAATACTAATAATACTCTTGATATATATATATATATATATATATATCAAAAAATAAGCAACACAGATTTCAAAGGTGATTGTAGTACGCACGTTTCATGCTACTCCAATTTATTTAAGTAATGCGAGCATTACATTAAATGCAATATGAAGAGCAATCTTCAGCTGCACGAAAATTCAGAAAATTACTGTAGAAAAGACATATTATAAATGTGGCAACATTTCAAATTTATTATATCCATTCATCATATATATATATATATATATATACACACACACATGCATATGCATATCTGTCTATATATCTATATATGTATGCATATGCATATGTATACGTATTTGTACATATATGCATATATGCATTGATATACATCCATGTATGCATGTGTGTGTGTGTGCCTGTGTGTATGTATTACTTTGTCTGTAGATGTGTAATAAGGTAAAACGAAACATAGACATATTTGTTTACAACCTTTTGTTGATCTGCCGTTCTATAACTTCACATGCATATATACCGGAATGTATGCTTACATGCATTTAAGTATGCATAAATGTATGCAATTATACTTACATACATATTTGTGTGTATGTGTTTGTGTGTGTGTGTGTGTGTGTGTGTGTGTGTGTGTGTGTGTGTGTGTGTGTGTGTTTCTGCGCTCATCTAAGCATGTACCTACGTACGTGTGTGTAACTGCATGTGTTTTTGCATGTGTCTAATTTTGTACGTGCATCTATATGTGGTTTTAAGCTACTCATTTACAAATAAATAATTATTACAGACAGTGTACTGCTAAACAGTCACAAGCAATCAATTCTTTTGTGGATGCAACTATAAAAAAACAGCCTGTATGGATTTATAAAGACATTAACATCAACAAGAAGAAAACACAAGGAACAACAATGAAATCAACTGGGAAACAGTATTACTAACATGAATCTATTTTATATATATTACAGCATGTATATATATATATATATATATATATATATATATATATATATATATATATATATATATACATATATATATATATATATATATATATTATTACAAATTAAAAGGGTAAATGATTATCAATTTATTAATTAATAAATCAATTAACAATTAACAATTTTTACCAAGCCCATCGGTATGAAAGCACCATTATTGGTGGAGAACTTATTTAAAAGCTCATATATATTTATAATATAATTAAGGGATCAGCAAATATTTGCTTCACCATATACCGAAGTTCAGAAATAGCAGCTAAAAAAGCTGAGAATCCCACAGATAGCATCACTTGTAACTCACAAAGGCAAAAACAAGAAGAAAAAACAATGAAAACTAACCAATTCCGATGTTTAACAGTAGACGCGTTTCTGGATCATGATTGATAATAAACAATTTCCTTCATCAATACTGTATTCCAGTAGTAAATTTGACTATGCTAGCAAACTGTGTAAGCATGGACTAGTAACATTCCACACCTACACAGGTCTGAAAGCATAACCGAATCCACCTCGGTCAGCCAGTCTAATTGTCCTTCCCTCAAGAAATTACCATCTGCGCGACAAGTGATATCGCCGAGAATCTGCGTATACTAACAGGGAGTGAATAATTATTACAAATTAAAAGGGTAAAGGATTATCAATTTATTAATTAATATATCAATTAACAATTAACAATGTTTACCAAGCCCATCGGTATGAAAGCACCATTATTGGTGGAGAACTTATTTAAAAGCTCATATATATTTATAAATATAATTAAGGGATCAGCAAATATTTGCTTCACCATATACCGAAGTTCAGAAATAGCAGCTAAAAAAGCTGAGAATCCCACAGATAGCATCACTTGTCACTACTAGTCCATGCTTACACAGTTTGCTAGCATAGTCAAATTTACTACTGGAATACAGTATTGATGAAGGAAATTGATTATTATCAATCATGATCCAGAAACGCGTCTACTGTTAAACATCGAAATTGGTTAGTTTTCATTGTCTTTTCTTCTTGTTTTT
>NC_142930.1:111925098-111927598 GCF_046866305.1 Octopus bimaculoides | reverse complement strand
AGTTTAAAAGCAGAAACCAACACACAAGGATTCATAAAGCCATTGAATTATGTTCTTTAATATACTGAGCAGAAGAGATGCAAATGATCGACTAAATACAATACTACGCTTTCTATTGTGGATAACTATTGCCACCGGCGGAATTGGCCTCTACACAACAAGTCAACAATTCACCAATCATTTTCATACAGCTGTCCTTCGATCCTTAGAGCGAGGTGGATATAACATTTATGAGTTCAATGTCTTAGACATGTATTCAGACAGTTAATAGATATAGGCGACGGTGTGGCCTTGTTTCCCGACGATGGTTCTGTGTTCAGTGCCACTGTGTAGCCCCTAGGGTTAGTGTCTCCTACTGATGCTTCGGACAGACCAAAGCCTGTGAGTGGATTTGGTACTGAAAGAAGCTCATAAAATTATATATGTATATATATATATATATATATATATATATATATATATATATATATATATATATATATATATATATATATATAAATATATATATATATAATGATATAAATAATATATAAATATATGCATATATCCATACATATATGTACATACCTAAATGTATATGTATACATACATGCATATATGGGTACAGGACATAAAAAAAACGTTAAACACAATGAGAAGTGAAAACATAAAAATGAAAACATAGAAAACGAACTTTTTTCGAACAACGAACAACCAGAGAAACGAGACATGAAACATAAAGAGTACACCCCTTCGTCAGTTGTCCCTGTTTTATTAACTCCGCGTTTCGAAGGTAAGGACAATACGCGACTTCGTTAAAATAGTCCTTCCCGCAAAGCAAATTAAATAAAATTTGGGATTTTTTGCGGAGGGTGAAAGTGGTAACAAAAACAGAACAGTGAGAAGAAAACACTAAAAACAAACGGTGAGCGTTGTTGAGTCAAGATGATAGAAAAATTATTATGAACACTAGGTAGACGAGCCATGAGGAGACAGGAAAGTCATGTCTTTTCTTTAGGAAAGAAGTGGACAGAAAGAACGATCCCCTTTCATCACGTGTCTGCGATGAGAGAGTCAAGAAGGAAGAGTGAGATAGAGAGAGGGAACGATGAAAGGGAGAGAAGAACAGAAAGGATGAGGAACAAGAGAGGGAGAGAGATAGACATATATATATAAAACAATTTGAAAAACCTACACGACTAGGTGAAAAGCGCTTCATGTAATATGTGACATTAATAAAAATCTGTAAATGTACAAACATCCAGTTTTCTGAGTACCTTAATTAATTTGTTTTTATATAATTTCTGTACATCACCTCCAAAGATGCGTACTGCCTTAATTCTTCGAAACGCCGGAGTTTTAATGGTGGCAGCTGATGAAGGGGTTGTTTCTATGTGGCCTGCTTGTTTGTTGCACCTTGTTTACCATTTTTGTCCTAGTTCTTTTGCCACGTCATGTACCCAGTTATGTATCTATATGTACATGTGGATGAACGTATATACATACATGTACATATATATGCATATACTCATATAATGTTTGTATCACGACAGAACGCACGCGTTACCTTTATACAGTAAGTTTTTAAACTATTTTTCTAACGCGACTCTCTCTATTTCTATCTCCCCCTCTCATTCTTCCCTCTACTGTTCTTCGCCTCTACCTGTCACTACTTCTCTCTCTCTCTCTCTCTCTCTCTCTATCTCTTGTTACTCGTCCTTCGCCTCTCACCGCTACTACTACTAGCTCTCTCTCTCTCTCTACCTCTCGTTGCTCACTTTTATTCTACTTCCTCCCCTCCTTTTCTCTCTGCTACTCTTTCTCTTCACACAGCCTTGGTCACGTGTGTGGGGCTGCTATTTCTTTTCGTTCTTGGAATCACCAAGCTCGCACGTACTTCTTTACCCCTCCTGTACGTGCTTCACAGCGTTCGAGACATACACACTTCACGTCTGGCTGTACAACCTATTTGTTTGTTTATTTCACCGTTTCGTTTTCCTGTCTTGTTTTCCGTCCGCCACTACCCTCCACGAAAACAATTTAATTTGTGTTCGTGGGAAGAACCATTTTAACGATGCGTACTGCCTTAATTCTTCGAAACGCCGGAGTTTTAATAGTGGCAGCTGATGAAGGGGATGTTTCTATGTGGCCTGCTTGTTTGTTGCACCTTGTTTACCATTTTTGTCCTTGTTCTTTTGCCACGTCATTTATCCAGTTATGTATCTATATGTACATGTGGATGAACGTACATACATGTACATATATATGCATATACTCATATATTGTTTATATATATATATATATATATATATATATATATATATATATATATATATATATGGATCAAAAGAGTTTGAGTCAAATTCTCTGGCACACTTGAGTTTCAAGCGTGATGCCTAGTTGTCAATACTTTTGAAATTGACATTCTAAATGGCTGACGACTAGCATCAAATCCAAATTGAAAATACCCGTCAACTAACATCACGCTTGAACCTCAAGTGTAACACAACGAATTTGAATC
>NC_142930.1:111914012-111919598 GCF_046866305.1 Octopus bimaculoides | reverse complement strand
GTGGTTAGAGTGTCAGCATTATGATCGCAAGATTGTGGTTTCGATTCCTGGACCGGGTGACGTGTTGTGTTCTTGAGGAAAACACTTCATTTCACGTTGCTCCAGTCCACTCAGCTGGCAAAAATGAGTAACGCTGCGATGGACTGGCGTCCCGTCCAGCTGGGGAACACATACGCCATTGAAACCAGCAAACCGGGCCCATGAGCCTGGCTAGGCTTTAAAAGGGCGCATTTATATTCATTATTATAGTATATACAACTGAAGATGGAAAAATATGCTTCTAAATTAAGTTAATTTTTTTAAAAAATGATTTATTTAGTTTGCACATTAACCGTGGAACTAGTTTTGTATTAACCACGGAAACTTAAAAAAATAGACTCCATTTATTCTACCCGCCTTACATCATTTTCGCACGAGGGAAAAAGTCCGTTTGTTTTTATTTTATTTTTATTTTAAAAGAACTGTCATTCAACACGTTGGAGTTCGGCTACACAAACACACCCATATATATATATATATATATATATATATATATATATATATATATGTATATATCTGTGTGTGTGTGTGTGTGTGTGTATACGGCGGGCTTCTCTCAGTTTCCGTTTAACAAATCCATTCACAAGGCTTTGGTCGCCTGAGCCAATAGTAAAATACAGTTGCTCAAGGTGCCATACAGTGGGATTGAACCCGAAAACAAGCTACCTCCCACACAGCTACTCCTATATATATATATATATATATATATATATATATATATATATATATATATATATATATATATATATATATATATATATATATATATATATATATACAGACATTATTATCAGTATTATTATTACTACTATTGTAGTGGTGGTGGTGGTGGTGAAGATCATGGTGATGAGGATGATAATGATTATCATGACGACGACGACGATGACAATAATAATGATGATGATGATGATGATGATGAATGTAATGTTGCCATGATCGTGATCATGAAATGTTAATTCTGGTGATGATGTTTCCATGGTGATGTTCTTGCAGTTGTTGGTTGCTGGTGGGCCATGTTGGCGATGATAATGAAAATAACATTATCATTATCTTGACATCCATGTAAAGGAGAGAAAGAGACTGAGAGAAATAGAGTGTGAGAGAAAGAGAGAGAAAACCAGAGAATGTAAGAGAAACAGAAGGAATAAGCGAATGAGAGAAAACGAATAATATTCCACTCATAAACATCAAGGAATTCTTACTTCTGCTATTAACTCTTAAAGGAAATATATTCCTGCACAAAATATATATTAAAAAAAAATATATATTTATAAAATAAGAAACATGAGATAAAAGAAGCTATGAAAATTAAACTTATTGTCTTAGATAAATTTATTTTTTACCGATGTAAGATTTAATTTATGGAGCTTGTATAGCGAAAATTTATTCCGTGAATATTACAAATCAAATATTTATTTCTGAGTTTAGTTTTGTTGTTGTTTCTTGCGATATTTCCATATTTCCCATTCTATAATGTGGCAGCTATTTGTATGATGAAAATTCTAGATATTTCGGGGAATAGTGGTTGATTAAAATATAGAAACATTATAAACCTTTATACAACACAATAAGTTTGTGCAGTGTTGAAAAATCACAAAAACGTAAAAAATGAACGCTTTAGATATTATATTCTATTTTCTGTGTGCATGTATTCGTGTGTGTATGTGTATATATATATAGAAAGAGAGAGACACGCATATATGAATGTATATATATATATATATATATATATATATATATATATATATATATATATATATATATATGTGTGTGTGTTTATATATAGTGCATACGTATATTATACATGTATACTAGCGTGTATTAATACATTTTCACATACATACAGACATGAACATATATGAATAAAATATGATATGTCTCTCTCTCTCTCTTTCTTTCTTTCTATGTAAACATATGGATGTGCTTCTATCTGTGTGCCTACATGTGTAGTGGTGCATATATATATATATATATATATATATATATATATATATATATATATGCATGCGTGTCTTTATTTATATACGCATACACATAAAACTTACACAAAACAATTTGAATTTTCTGTAGCTGTATTCATCATTTTGCTTCAGAAAATCTCCAAATATAAATAGATACGAATAAAATAAATAAATATAAATAAACAAAGAAGAAATGAAATTAGAAATTCTTGAGTAGAAGTCATTGATGTGAAATTATATTGAATAAAATATAATTCATTAGTTTTCTACTGGCTACGTGTATCTGGGAAAATGTCTAGAATAATATCAAATGGTTTTATCCTTTTCATGTTTCAAGGATTGTTCTGTGATTACTGAAGTATGTAGGCATATATATATATTGGTCTACTTACCTTTAGACTTAAAGAAGTGTATATAATTTTTTTGGTGGTGGGGAGGAAGATGAAAATTCACCATTAAGCTAGTCAACCGAATGTATGGCAGTAGTTTTTTAATTTTTTTTTTGTACTGGTTTTTGTTTTGTTTTTTGAACTAACTCCGTATATACTTTTAGCTTTGAGTCTTTGATATAGTTATGCATGTATGTATGTATGTATGTATGTATGTATGTATGTATCTATGCATTTATGTGTATATATATCTATGTATATATGTATCTATGTATATATGTGTCTATGTATATATGTATCTATGTATATATGTGTCTATGTATATATATATCTATGTATACATATGTGTCTGTATGTAAGTATGTATGTATGAGTGTAGTTTTGAGTGTGAATTAGAATCTATATGTGGAAGAAATGGTGTACGCATTACATATGCTAATATACATTCATATACGTATATATACATATGCACATATATATATATATATATATATATATATATATATATATATATATATATATATATATATATATATACACATATATTTATGCATATACACATATACATAACTATCTCTCTATCCATCTACACACACACACACACACACACACACACACATATATATATATATATATACAAAGAGAGAGAGAGAGAGAGAGAGAGAGAGAGAGAGAGAGAGAGAGAGAAAGAAAGAAGAAAGATGGATAGATAGATACCGCACGAAACGCATGACTCTTGAGTCACTCTGTCGATTCTACTTAATATTAATAAAAAGAATATATACTCATGCTTTTAGTTCTATTTTTCCCGCTTACATCACCAGACCCCTGTGTGTTTGTGTATATGTGTGTTTGTGTATATGTGTGTTTGTGTGAGCGTGTTTGTGTGTGTATTTGTGTGTGTATGCAAACATAGAGACGTATGTTTGTTTGCCTAAAGTCCTATACTTGCAATTATTTCACAATTTTTTTCTGTCATCTGCCACAGAAAACGCCGAATAGAGATAATAGAGAGATATTCGAGCTTGAAACTGTTGGATGTTTATAACATAGCATCACTGCCATCGTTATGGTCATCCTCATTGTCCCCCTTATTCTTGTCGTCGTCATCACTGTCCTTACCATAATCATTATCGCCGCCATTTTCATCACCATTCTTACTGTCCATGTTTTGCATGGGCTTTCACGAGTCATTTATCTACATTGATTTTTTTTTCTTTGTAACTTCCAGACTAAAGTACATAGTATGAAGGCGCATAGCTTCATGGTTAGGATATGATACTCGATTTACCATCGTGAGGTCGTGAGTTCGATTCCTGGCGGTGCGTTGAGCCTTTTAGCAAGACACTTTATTTCACGTTGCTCCAGTCCAGCCAGTTGGCCAAAATGAGTTGTACATGTATTTCAAAGGGCCAGCCATTTCACATTCTGTGTCATGTTCAATCACCTTGAGAACTAGATTAAGTGTCTGTGGAGTACTCAGCCACTTGCACGTTAATTTCACGAGCAGGCTGTTTTGTTGATCGGATCAACTGGAACACTTGTCGTCGTAACCGACGAAGTGCCACTTCATAATACCTTGTGAGCTCCTTCTCCGGGTCAGTTTCAATCTATCCATCGGGAAAAAAAGAAAAGAAAAAATTGTTCTCTCCTCAGAACTCTACTTCATGTCTCACTTCAAACCACTCGTCGGTAGTACTTCTTCCTATAACATCCAACTGCATCTCATCTCATTTTATCTCAGATAATTATTTGCTTCAACAGTTGAGAAATAACTCTCTCTTTTTCCCTCTCTCTCTCTCCCTCTCTCTCCCTCTCTGCCTGTCTGTCTGTCTGTCTGTCTGTCTCTCTCTCTCTCTCTCTCTCTCATACCCATAATTTTGTTCATATGTTTGATATATCAGTAACTGTTTCAATTCAGAGCAAATCCTCTACTTGCAAATAACCCTGAGGTTGATCCCGTTTTCCAACTCTGCCCTTATTTCATGACTATTTAGACCTATGGTTCTCAACAGGGGTTCGTTCTTATGATCCTCGGGTGTCCATATATGACATTGTTTTAAAATTTATACCCAATAAACTACAATACACAAAACATCTTAACAAATTTTTAAACAATTTCTAATAATATTTAATTGTACAATAAGATTTTTTACACATCGAATGACTATGCAGCGGATCCACCCGTCTAGAATAGCTATCAAATTACCCATAGGTAACAAGAAAAAAACATTTGAGATCTATTGATTTAGACTTATATCACTATTATTATCAACTAATGGTTCCACTCTTCGTTCTATTTGATGTATCCTCTCCACCACACTCTCTCCCCCCTCTCTATTTTCTTTACACCCACTCTTTCCCTCTCTAGCCCCTTTCTCCTCCTCTCTCTCTCTCTCTCTCTCTCATATCTTGTTATTCAGCAAACTTGTAGCAATTCCAGTAACTGAGTTGAGTTAAAGAGGGCGAGTATACATTCCCAATCAACATGACTTCGTTCACAATTCTACATTGCTTTCCGATCTACAGGGTGTCCACAAAGTCTGGGTACATGGGGATTGATACATACTTTAAGAAATTATCATTTCTTGTATTCAATTGTTTATGTTATGATTTTATTTACTCCATCTCCCCAGAACTTGTGGACACCTTGTAGAATACTTCCTGGTTATAACTGTCATGTTGTAGAATGCTGTCAAAGACCAGTCGCCAGCTGGCACTTAGTTTGTCGATCTCAAGAAGTTAAAGATAAAAATCGAACTTAGCAAAATTTGAACACATAACGTGAAAACGGATGAAATGCTGCTAAGCAATTTGTCCGGCTTGCTAAGGATCCTATCAGCCCACTATCTTAGCTTTAAGCGTAATCATAAATCCCCAAACCCTTGATTACGGTTGCCTTATACACATTAGTCATTCAAATATGCAGCTTGATCTGTAGAAATAATTATTGTATGATGAAATTACATAAATAGAATAACTAATTTTTCAAATTAGGGTCCCTTTATAATATATACTACAGGTTCTGCGCTGTTTTCAGCCAGCCTTATAATTTCTAACAGATAAAAGCAATTAAGAATACTGCTGCTTGTGTGCTGAGAAGTGTGAAATGCATATTAATCGTGTTAATCTAGTTGATATCCGATAACTTCCATCTACAAGAGATTTACATATTGCTTTTACGGTTATACATAAAA
>NC_142930.1:111891512-111909012 GCF_046866305.1 Octopus bimaculoides | reverse complement strand
ACAGTTAGGTGATACAAGAAAGGGACAAAACATCCAGAGAGACGATACAAAGAAAACATGGACAGGTCATTCGGAGTTTTGTCTCTTCAGTCGAGATCCAGATTATCCTTGCAATTTTGGCTGGTTATTGTCGATATTGCTCCAGTCTGGCCAACCCGAAGGAAAAACTAAACTAAGCTATATATATTTATATAGGGATGAAGAGTAGCTTACGCTCTACCCTTCTCTCGGATAATTACTATTTCCGAGGTTCCGCTAGCTATGAAACATGTGTAGCCTGAATTTTTAGGTACTCCATTCTATAATCTTGAATGTGTGTGTGTGTGTGTGTTTGTGTGTGTGTGTGTTTGTGTGTGTGTATGTGTGTGTGTGTGTGTGTATAATCAAGTATAAAGAAGAATGGAGAAATATACATCTTCAAAATTTGTTTATTTCAAGTTTATTCTCATTAAATTCACATAAGATTCCAATCCGACACGTGTTTCTACTGCATAAGTGCCCTAGTATCCTTCCATCTAGCATTTATGTGCCTTATTTCGTTCACTTGTAGTTCATGTTCATCCAAGGTAGACACTCCTATACGGCTTTGTTCAAGGTTTTACCCATAAGGGTGAGTGAATCGAACTGAGGAATCCAGTGTTACATGGTCCCCTTTAAAGCATTTCCTAGATGAAGGATCACAAAATCTTAAGGGTACATGACATTAGAAATTGCTTTGAAATAAGACAAATCTATATATCTGGTATCTTTTAAACTTAGAATGATCTTTTTAGAGTTTCAGAAAATAGATTATTGTATATGTTTAGTAGTAGAGAGAACCTTAGCTAGGTTAGGATGCATTCACCTCGCTGACCAGTCATAATGAAGATGAAATGATACCATAGAACATAAATAGAATAATTGAAAGGGAATGAAAAGAAAGCGAAAGTAAAGAAGAAATAAGAAATTAAAGACGGATGAAGTTTATTGTGCGATTGTTAAAACCTAACTGGAGTAAATCTATTTGACTTGGTTAGCATGTGTGCACTTCCACCTACATGATACCCTATTAAATATCATCATTTGGAAATAGTTAAATAATTTTCTAAAAGAATGCGTGCATTTCAGAGCTAACTCGTTTCCGTGATTTAATAACATGTAATTAGAGGTAAAGCTGTGTCAAATCACTTCTAAGCATAAATTTTACTTGAATTTCCCAACTGTATAGGATGAAACAAACCTAATAATTTTCTATCTAATGTCATATTTGGTATTCTTATCTTTTAAAGACCAAACGAACTCGCTCAAACTTGTACAATTCATTTGTTTTCCTATATTTGAACGAAGAAAAGTGCTTACGCAATTTCTGCTTAAAGTCAGTAGAATATATGATCTTATGTAATAATTAGGAATGTCAGCAACCGTTACTGTACATCTACTGACTGTTTTTTTATTCTCTTAGTCATTGCTCTTCAAACGAACGTAATTTCTTCTCAAGTTTACTGTAATGCTTATTAGTATTTTTCTTTGTAAAAATATTACTGGTTATATTGCAGAAAATCTTTCTCTTCACACGGCTGGCAAGCTACGAGAACTGAGCTTCTTTCAGTTTCCATCTACAAATCCACTTACAAGGCTTTGATTGTCCTGAGGCTATAATAGAAGATGTTTACTCAAACTGTCAAGCAGTGTGGCACTGAACCCGGAACAATGTGGTTGGGAAGCAAGCTTTTTATCACACACCTACGGTATAGATAGATATATAGACAGATAGATAGATAGATAAATAGATAGATAGATAAATAGATAGATAGATAGATAAATAGATAGATAGATAGATAGATAGATAGATAGATAGATAGATGGATAGATGGATAGATAGATAGATAGATAGATAGATAGATAGATAGATAGATAGATAGATAGATAGATAGATAATTATATGTGTGTGTGTCTTTAAGTTTGTTTGTCATTTCAGATCCAGCAGTTGGCCAAAACATATCGATAAAATAAGGACTAGATTTTAAACAATAAGTACTGAAAATCAATCAGTTAAATTAAACCAAAGAAGATAGTACTCCAATATAACCAATAATTTTGTTACAAGTTATGGCTTTTCTATTAAGATAGTGCTTTTCAAGTGACGCTAGTACAGAGCTTTTTCCGTAATGGAGCCACGTAAAAAGCACCCACGCTGGTGCCAAGCAAAAATTACCTGAGCTAGTACCAGGTAGAAAGTATTCATACCGGTATTATGTAAAAGGTCCTCATGCTAATTCCATATTTAAAAATGGTACCCAGTACACTCTGTACAATGTTTGGCGTTAGGAAGGGTATCCAGCCGTAGAAGTTGTGTCAAAACCGACAATGAGGCCTGGGGCAACTCACCGGGTTGTCACCTACTGTAAAACCGTCCAACCCATGCCATCAAGGAAAATGGAGATTAAATGATGACGATGATGATAATGATGCAGATGACGATGACGTTGATGATAATGTTGATGATGATGATGACGATGATGATGTTCATAGTAACATTCATAAACCAAAATATGTAGATTGAGGTTTCTTAAACAGATATACAGCAGCAAACATGGTGCATGCGGTACATATGCACAAATTATACCATGTCTACTCATGCATTTGATTCCATCATCACCAACCTGGTACACAAATACTTTTCGAAAGATGTTTATGCAGTTTTACAAGCTGCTTTTATATGCTTGAATTTGTCATTTCACTTGCCTGCAATACAGCAGTTCTGTTAAGAATCCTTGTAAAAAAATTTAAAAAAAAAGGTAAAGAAAAAGAAACGTGGCACTTTAACTCTTCTTAAACCAAACGCAGTACATAAGTAGGAATACGTCTCACTCCCTGTCAAGTGCAGCAGATGAAGTTATTAGAAGTGAATACTTATAGGCAATTGTTTAGATCAATCGTTATGAATATGTTTGTGAACGTCTGTTCTGGTTGTGTGTGTGTGTTTATGTTTGTGCGTGTGTATGTGTATGTACATATATATATATATATATATATATATATATATATATATATATATATATATATATATATATATATATATATATATATATATATATATATATATATATATATATATATATTATATATATATATATATATACATACATACATATATATACACATCTCCGTAAGCATATACCTTCATATATAATATATATATATACATATACATAGACACATATAAACACACCGGCACACACACACATACACACACACAGACACATGTTTGATCTCATCAAAACTTCTGATGTATATATACACATATTTATATATATATTCGGAAAGATATTCACATAGTTTGTACAGGTGCATATGCAAATATGTTATATACATATATTGATGTATGTATATATATATACATATACATATATATATATATATATATATATATATATATATATATATATATATATATATATATATATATATATATATATATATATATATATATATATATATATATATATATATATATGTATATATACACATACACACATATGTACATATACAAGTGTACGCATGTGTATGTAAATGTCTGTGAGTCCTTGAACATGCTCATGCACAAATACATGTGTACATACATACAAGTACGTATATGTGTGTGTGTGTGTGCGTGTGTGTTAGTCACTACCTCAATTTTTCCTGTAATGCCTCAAAGTCCTATGCAGTCCGGGGCAGTATATATATATATACACAAAAGAAGGTTACACAGGCTGTATTATCTATTCATTTCTATGTAATATTTGTAATGAATGCGGTTATGTGTGTACATTTGCTCACATCTTTGCAGCTGCCTTACAGAAATAGGATCTTTCGGATGACAAAACAAACTTTGCCCCCATTCAAAGCTTACCAAAGATTCGCAGTGTTTACCATTCTTACAAATAGTTTATATGGTTTAATTTTTCCCAAAGAGTACATGTCAAGCAGAGGTTCTTGGTATGTTACGTTGGGGATTTATTATTCGACGTGTCATTTTTTCCTCTATTTCATTCCTTTTCTATCCTCTTCTAATCACGATAGAATAATCCTATATACCTCCGAGAGCAAAAATAATACACAAAGATATCTATATTCCACATGCATTTACACACACACACACACACACACGCACACACACACACACACACACACACACACACACATATATATATATATATGCATATATATATATGCAGGTATGTGTGACTGCATATGTATATATACATGCATCTATATACCATATATGTAAGTATATAATATATACATACATACATTTATTCCCACGTAAATATAGATTTATATATACATGAATATTGATATCTACGTATATATATATATATATATATATATATATATATATATACATATAGGTATTTATTTATGGATGTATATATATATATTTATATATATACATATATATAAATGTACATATGCGTATATACATGTATGTATATATATATATATATATATATATATATATATATATATATATAATATATATATATATATATATATATATATATATATATATATATAACTCATCTACCCATTCCTTTTTGCTCTTTTCATATTTCTTTCATTTGTCTCTTTTTCCTTCATCTTTTCCTTCTGGGATCTCCTCTCCCTTATTTTTTTCTTTTTCACTTTTCTCTGTTCGTTTTCTCTGCTTCAATGTGGTTCTTTCGGCATTCTTCTTTCTTTTTACACTTCTTTTACCCATTTTCTCTTCTTGTTTTGTAAATGTGTGTGTGTGTGTGTATTTGTGTGTGTGCATAAAACATACATACATACGTTGACCCTCGGCAAAATCACAAATTTTATATAATTTGCTTTGTGGGAGCAACTGTTTTATCGAATGCGTATATTGTTGTTAAATGCTCAAAATACGAGACTAGAAAAACAGCTAACAACTGATGAAGGGTCGTTCTTTATGTTGCTTGTTTCGTTTTCCATTTGTGCCTTTCGTTGTTCGAAAGAATAGTTCATGTTTCATGTACTCGTGCTTCGTACCTTTTTGTTGTACACGTTTCGTGACGTCCTGTGCCCACATATTCATATATATATATATATATATATATATATATATATATATATATATATATATATATATATATATATATATATATATATATATATATATATATATATATATATATATATATATATACATATATATATATATATATATATATATATATATATATATATATATATATATATATGGGAGAATATACAAAAAATAACAACAGACGAGGACAGGTGGTGTAAATAACAAAAGTATATATTAGTATGACGCTCGGGAATACGGAAAGTCTTTGACGTTTCGAGCTACGCTCTTCAACAGAAAGAATACGGAGACAAGGAGAATTAGAGAAGACAGATTAGGAACATCCAGAGTACGAAGAGACGGTAGGTGAAGGAAAGTAAGGTAAAAAAGGATGATAAAGGAGGTTTACAAAAGTGGAAAAGTTCGAAAGTTTTTTAGACGTCGTGGTATATTGAAGCGATTTCCAATCAGAAGATGGGTCTAGTGTAAATCCGTGGGTAGGAGAGGTGCAGCCGGAGGGTATAAAGTTCAGAATCAAACAGTCCAGATCCAGAAGGAAAGAAGGTAGAATCCAAAAGTTGGTAGTGTGTGATGAGAGGAGACAGGATTAGCTGGTGCGACCACGTGAGCGTGTATTATATGTGGGAGAATATACAAAAAATAACAACAGACGAGGACAGGTGGTGTAAATAACAAAAGTATATATTAGTATGACGCTCGGGAATACGGAAAGTCTTTGACGTTTCGAGCTACGCTCTTCAACAGAAAGAATACGGAGACAAGGAGAATTAGAGAAGACAGATTAGGAACATCCAGAGTACGAAGAGACGGTAGGTGAAGGAAAGTAAGGTAAAAAAGGATGATAAAGGAGGTTTACAAAAGTGGAAAAGTTCGAAAGTTTTTTAGACGTCGTGGTATATTGAAGCGATTTCCAATCAGAAGATGGGTCCAGTGTAAATCCGTGGGTAGGAGAGGTGCAGCCGGAGGGTATAAAGTTCAGAATCAAACAGTCCAGATCCAGAAGGAAAGAAGGTAGAATCCAAAAGTTGGTAGTGTGTGATGAGAGGAGACAGGATTAGCTGGTGCGACCACGTGAGCGTGTATTATATGTGGGAGAATATACAAAAAATAACAACAGACGAGGACAGGTGGTGTAAATAACAAAAGTATATATTAGTATGACGCTCGGGAATACGGAAAGTCTTTGACGTTTCGAGCTACGCTCTTCAACAGAAAGAATACGGAGACAAGGAGAATTAGAGAAGACAGATTAGGAACATCCAGAGTACGAAGAGACGGTAGGTGAAGGAAAGTAATGTAAAAAAGGATGATAAAGGAGGTTTACAAAAGTGGAAAAGTTCGAAAGTTTTTTAGACGTCGTGGTATATTGAAGCGATTTCCAATCAGAAGATGGGTCCAGTGTAAATCCGTGGGTAGGAGAGGTGCAGCCGGAGGGTATAAAGTTCAGAATCAAACAGTCCAGATCCAGAAGGAAAGAAGGTAGAATCCAAAAGTTGGTAGTGTGTGATGAGAGGAGACAGGATTAGCTGGTGCGACCACGTGAGCGTGTATTATATGTGGGAGAATATACAAAAAATAACAACAGACGAGGACAGGTGGTGTAAATAACAAAAGTATATATTAGTATGACGCTCGGGAATACGGAAAGTCTTTGACGTTTCGAGCTACGCTCTTCAACAGAAAGAATACGGAGACAAGGAGAATTAGAGAAGACAGATTAGGAACATCCAGAGTACGAAGAGACGGTAGGTGAAGGAAAGTAAGGTAAAAAAGGATGATAAAGGAGGTTTACAAAAGTGGAAAAGTTCGAAAGTTTTTTAGACGTCGTGGTATATTGAAGCGATTTCCAATCAGAAGATGGGTCCAGTGTAAATCCGTGGGTAGGAGAGGTGCAGCCGGAGGGTATAAAGTTCAGAATCAAACAGTCCAGATCCAGAAGGAAAGAAGGTAGAATCCAAAAGTTGGTAGTGTGTGATGAGAGGAGACAGGATTAGCTGGTGCGACCACGTGAGCGTGTATTATATGTGGGAGAATATACAAAAAATAACAACAGACGAGGACAGGTGGTGTAAATAACAAAAGTATATATTAGTATGACGCTCGGGAATACGGAAAGTCTTTGACGTTTCGAGCTACGCTCTTCAACAGAAAGAATACGGAGACAAGGAGAATTAGAGAAGACAGATTAGGAACATCCAGAGTACGAAGAGACGGTAGGTGAAGGAAAGTAAGGTAAAAAAGGATGATAAAGGAGGTTTACAAAAGTGGAAAAGTTCGAAAGTTTTTTAGACGTCGTGGTATATTGAAGCGATTTCCAATCAGAAGATGGGTCCAGTGTAAATCCGTGGGTAGGAGAGGTGCAGCCGGAGGGTATAAAGTTCAGAATCAAACAGTCCAGATCCAGAAGGAAAGAAGGTAGAATCCAAAAGTTGGTAGTGTGTGATGAGAGGAGACAGGATTAGCTGGTGCGACCACGTGAGCGTGTATTATATGTGGGAGAATATACAAAAAATAACAACAGACGAGGACAGGTGGTGTAAATAACAAAAGTATATATTAGTATGACGCTCGGGAATACGGAAAGTCTTTGACGTTTCGAGCTACGCTCTTCAACAGAAAGAATACGGAGACAAGGAGAATTAGAGAAGACAGATATATACATATATATATATATATATACACACATAAATATATATATATATATATATATATATATACATACACACACACACACACACATGTATATATATATATATATATATATATATATATATATATATATATATATATATATATATTGGGTTTTAAATTATCTTACGATCGTTTCACAAGGGCGCTCTCCTAATAATGGAATCCTATTGTGATAAGCATTTATAGACAACTCTTCTGCTATTCAGAGATATAAAGTTTAGAATTTGTATAATTTATCGAATGGTATTTTTTTAATGATATGAAATAATATTATAAAATGTGTTTGTTTGAAATATAAATCAGGTATTAAAAATTAAGAGTTTGTGCTTTGCATTTTGGTAAGAACACATTAGTATAAGACTTTAGTGCATATTTTTCACTTTCGTTGCTCTGAAGACCAACCAAAGAAGAAAAATGATAGCATAGTAGTTGCGGATGAGACCCCTTCTAGTTACAGGTGGCCTCCTCTTCGTCTGTTGGGAACCAATACTTTTAGACTCAGTCCGCCGCCACTGTATGTACATATATATATATATATATATATATATATATATATATATATATATATAAAACAAATAATAAATGAGTATTTGCATATATACGTACAGGTATGTGCATACCTACGTCTACCTGTATATATAGGTGCATATCTGGGTACAGGATATTGCAAACAAAACGTAGACAAGAAAATAACAATAACCAGAGTACAGAAAACACACAAGCCACATAGAGAACATTTTCCTTCATCAGCTAGCCCCATTTTAACACCGGCGTTTCGACATATATGTACATACGTACATACATATGTATATATACATGCATATATAGGTACAGGACGTCAGAAAAAAGTGAACAAAATGAGAAACGAGAACATTAGAAATGAAAGCATGAAAAACGAAATTTTTTTCGAACAATGAAAGAAACAAATAGAGAAACGAGTCAGGCAACAGAAAGAACATTCCATTTATCATTTGTCCCCTGTTTCATCGACTCCGCGTTTCGAAGGTAGGGACAAGACGCAACTTCGTTTAAACAGTCCTTCAAGCAATGCAAATCAAATCAAATTTGGGATTTTTTGTGGAGGGTTAAAGTGGACAGTGAGAACAAAACAGAAAAAAACAAACGCTGAGGGCTGTTAAGCCATGATGAGGTGGAGCGGTGAATGGTACATATATATATATATATATATATATATATATATATATATATATATTTATATATATATATATATATATATATATATATATATATATATATATATATATATATATATATATATATAGATAGATAGATAGATAGATAGATAGATAGATAGATAGATACATACATACATACATACATACATACACAAACACACACACACACACACACACACACACACACACACACACATATATATATATATGTATACACGCCAGAACTAGAAAAAAACTTAATGCTTATTTGATTACAGAAAAACCAGTTACAGTTGAGCCATTATTGACTATTGGAACGTTTAAATGATTTTCTATATACTTATGGGAACGTTTCAATGAAATATTTCTAGTGCAGTTTAATAATTCTGATAATGAAGTAATTATATAAATACAACATTCTCTAGATAAATTTGCCAATATTTTATGATGGTGTGCAACTGATAATGCTCTAGCAGTAGCAGCAGCAGCAGAACTCTACTGCTGCAACTGGCACTGTTGTTGGCGTTAATATCGTTTTTTATCGCCGTCGTCATCATCATCATCACCATCATCACCACCACAACAACCACCACCACAACCACCACCATCGTCATCATCATCATCATCATCATCATCATCATCATCATCCTATTCGCCGATGTTGTCATTATCATTGCGGACGTGGGCGTGGTCATCAAAGACGTGATCCACTTCCGCTTCCTCCTCCACGTTATTATCGCCATTTTTTATAATCGTTATCATCATCAGCACTAACCATTCGTTTAGAAGAAATGGTAGGTTACTGAGAATATGGAAAGGCATCCAGTGCAGCAGTGGTCTATACCATCTCTACAAAAGGAACGAATAAAAATGATAATGTTGCCTCAGTTGATGATGATGATGATGATGATGATGATGATGATGATGATGATGATGATGATGATAGTGATGATGATGATGATGATGATGAGGATGGTGATGACGAGGATTGTGATGACGAGGATTGTGATGATGTTGATGATGATGATGACGATGGTGATGATGAGGATTGTGATGATGTTGATGATGTTGATGATGATAATGATGATGATGGTGATGATGATTATGATGACGGTGATGATGATGATGATGATGATAAATAATAATGGGGACGATGATAATAATAATGATGGTGATAATGATGATGGTGATCATGATGATGATGACGGTGATGATGATGATATTGCTGGCGATGGTGATGAAGGTGATGAGGAGAATGATGATGATAATGATGATGATGGTGATAATGATGATGATGACGGTGATATAGTAATGATGGTTACCTTAATGATGGTGATGATGATAACGACTATGATGAAGACGAAAATGACGACGACAACGACGAAGCTAAATATGATGTGGTGATGATGATGATGATGATGATGGTGATGATGATGATGGTGATGATGATGGTGATGATGATGATGATGATGATGATGATGATGATAATGACGATGGTGATGGTGATGATAATGATGTTGATGATGGTGATGTTGATGATGGTGATGATAATGATGATGATGATGATGATGATGATGATGATGATGATGATGATGATGGTGATGATGATGATGATTATGATCATGATGGTTGTAGTGGTGGTGATAACGATGACGACGACTGTGATGAGGAGGAAGACTGACAGCAACAACAACAACAACAACAAAAACAACAACAACAACAACAACAATAACGACGACAACGCTGATGATGATGATGATGATAATGATAATGATAATGATAATGGCATGTTGGCTACGAGGAGAAAGAACAGAATTGGGGGGGTTCGGTGCTGGGGATAAAAGAGCAAGCATTTATGTATTTCATGGCGATGATGATGATGATGATGCTGATGCTGAAGAATTCGAACACTGCAAATAACTACGATTATCATGTTCCTAATAATGATGTCAGAATCAAGAAATTGATGACGACGACGACAACGATGATGATGCTGATGATAATGATGATGGAAATTATAATGGTTATTCTGATTACGTCAAGAAGGATTCATTAACTTGTGTGTGTGTGTGTGTGTGTTTATATTGATCCATTCTACAGATCTGAAACCAGAAACTTTTCGAGGAGGACAAGTGAGCCTCGGCCATTTTACTTCTCGAACAACGGTTCATATCTATTAAACACACAAAGACGCACAGCATTGACTATAATTACGCTCACAAGGAAAACAACGACAAAGGCACCACCACCACCACCACTACTACTACTACTACTACTACTACTACTACTACTACTACTACTAATAAAAATAATAATGATGATGATGATGATGGTGATCATCATCATCATCATGATCATGATGATGGTGATGATGACAATAATGATACTGATTATGATGACGACGACGACGACGATATATGACGATAGTGACGATGATGCTGATGATGGTGATGATGATGCTGTGATGATGATGATGATGATGATGATGATTATGATGATGATGATGGTGGTGATGGTGATGATAATGATGGTGATGATAATGATGATGATGATGATGATGATGATGATGATGGTGGTGAACTTGATGATAATGATGGTGATGATAATGATGATGATGATGATGATGATGATGATGATGATGATGATGATGATGGTGATGGTAATAATGATAAAGCATTCTCTTGTTGGCCACGACTCTGGGGAGAGCAGAAAGGGTGGAAACGTTGATATTTATACAGCAACACTTACCGTCCCAACTGCAATAAAAAAAAAAAATAAAGAAAGATGTAACAAATGCGACAACGACAAAAGAGAAACCTCCAAGGAGGAAATATAAATAGAGGAAGAGAAAAGCAGATCTGATAATCACGGGTGGAACGTCGGCAGTGGCAGCGCTAGGATGGAACCAACCAAATGTCAGCAACAACAACAACAACAACCGCTAACAACGTTAACAGCAGCAGCAGCAGCAGCGACAACGACAACAAGAGTAACATCAGCAGCAGTAACAACTACAACAGCAGCAACAACAACAGCTACAAGACAGACAGCAACTGCAACAACAGCAGCAATGACAGTACAGACAACAGCAAAAGCAGCAACAGCGGCAGAAGAAGTAGAACAGCAGCAGCACCACCGCCGCCAGCAGCAGCACCACCAGTATCACCACCAGTAGCACCAGCAGCAGCAGCACCTCCCCCCACCACCACCACCATAACCATCAGCACCACCACCACCGCCATTACCACCACCACCTTCATTCAACAACAACAACAACAATAACAGCAGCAGCACCACCTCCACCACCACCACCAACAACAACAACAACAGCACCGCCACCACCACCACCACTACCATCACCATCTTCACTCAACAACAACAGCAACAGCAACAACAGCACCAAGACTAGCACCACTACCTCCACTCAACAGAAACAACAACACCAGCAACATGAACAATAAAGGAAAACAGTGTTTAGAGTGTGTGATTTCTCCTTCTGACATCAAATTACAAAGAAAGCAGACGAAGAGACAGAAATCTCAAGAATTACTTAGAAAACCGGAAAAGAAATACCTCAAAACATATTGTTTCAAGTAAAAAAAAAAACATTTTGTCTCGTGCAGTTATGTAGTTAAGACACTCGCTTTGCAACTGCGTCCTTTTGAGTTCAGTCCCACTGCACGCCACCTTAGGTACCTGTCTTATGCCATAGTCCCAAGCTGACGACCAGTTGACTCAGGCCTTCTCAATGAATTTGGTAGGCGGAACTGTGTGGAATCAAATGGTATATATTAATATATATCAAATCGTATATATATATATATATATATATATATATATATATATATATATATATATATATATATATATATATATATATATATATATATATATATATATATATATATATATATATATAGGGAAAATTCACCAAAAAAACAACAAAAGACGAAGATAGGTGGTGTTGAAAACAAACAGATGTATTAGTATAATGCTCGGGAATTGAAAACGTTTTTAATGTTTCGAGTCCTATTTTAGTGGTACGAGGCAAGTCCAGTTACTTCGACCCCCACACCCCCATCACTGGAATATTACATTATTTCATCGATTTTGAAAGGATTGAATGTAAAGTTAAACTCAGCAGGATTTGAACTCAGAACATAAAGAACTAAAAGAAATATGGCAGAGCAGTTTTCGTGACATTTATAACAATTCTACCATAATGATGATGACGACGACAACAACGATGATGGATGATGATGATGATGATGACGACGATGACGGCTGTGATGATAATGATGATGATGATGATGATGATGATGATGATGATGATGATAATGATGATGATGATTATAAAACTAAAAAAAAAACAACACAATGAGAATAAGAAAGAAAAAAAAACGCAAAACAACTTGATGATGCTCTTAAGCTTTAAGAATATGGTAATAGAGAATATTATCCATAATGATGGAATCTACGCTGCAGTGGTTTAAGAAAATGGAAGAATACTGAGGTTATATTAGCCAAAAAAAAAAAAAAAAATAATAATCATAAATAAACGCACTCACGCACAAACATAAAAATCCCAAACGCACACTCATAATCACATACATGAATTCATATCTACACGCCTACACAGACATACACAAAATGGCCGACAACCCAAGAAATAATGCTTCGTACTACAAAAATTTCTTTGGTACAATGTTCTTGGAACGGAAAGAATAGCAACATCGATCTTTAGGTTGTTGTTTTTAGTTCGTTGTTTTCAATCTGTAGATGGTTATATTGTCATATTTATTTTATCGCTTAAAGAAAATTGATGTCCATTGCTTAGATTTTTCAAACGGTGAGTATTAAATTAGTTTTCTCAATGACACATGTCATAGAGAAAGCTACAAACGTCGACAGTTGAACAAATGTACGAGCACACAGACATACGTTATGTTTTATGATAAAGCATTTTATATATTTTTTTTATGTGGTTCAACACATACATACATGCATACATACATGCGCATATATAAGCATAGACGGATGGTTAGGAAATTCGTTTTGTATTCATATGATCCCAAGTTCGATCCGATTTTCAGGCATCTTGGGCAATGGCTTTTACCATAATTTAAAGGCGCTGGCGTGGCACTGTGGCAAGAAGTTTGCCTCACTACAATACGTTTCTGGGTACAGTGTCCCACCGCATGTGACCTTGCACAAGTATCTTCGACTATAGCCACGAGCCGACCAAAGTTCACTTTATGTACGTGTGTGTGTGTGTGTGTGTGTGTGTGTGTGTGTGTGCATGTGTGTGTGTGTGTATGTCTGTGTGTGAATATATGTGCACATGTATGTAAGTGTATGTGAGAATTTGTGTTTGTGTTTGTCCACCACTGCCATATGACAACCGATGTTAGTATGTTTACGTCCCCGTAACTTAACGGTTCAGCAAAATTAACACAGCTTTGAATTTTATCTCATTATATATATATGTATATATATATATATATATATATGTGTGTGTGTGTGTGTGTGTATAAATGTAAAAATAAAAGCAAGACACAAAGGATTCTGTGGTACACGTGTTTCAAGCTTTATAGTTGTTGCATCATTATTGGTATATAATTGATAGTATAAAGCTATCTTCAGCCGCAAATTTATTCTTTCCCAAGAATTATATCACAAAGAAGAAGTTAAAAGAGGTGGAAACATGGGAGATATGTAACAAGGCTGCTATTTTTAAGAAACACCAGCTTTGCTAAAGATATGTATGAAAACACTCCCAAGCCACTTACATTAACACTCATATTTTTCACAGGTATGGTTGAAAAAAAAAAACCAAGTGAAAGAAATATCGCGTCTTACCTCTGCAAAATTGGGAGAAGGAATGTCAGTTAAATTGATATCATTATTTCGAATTTAGCGTCAAAGCTTGCTTGATTCTCCTCAGCCAAGTCTGCTTGTAACAAACTCTTATATATCACTTCAACCAATGCCTATTAATATATCTATTAATTTTGCCTATACGGTTTTAGTTTGTGGCCACTAACATTAATATCTTTCATGAGATATTAAATATTGAAACACGCACACACACATCCATGCATCCATCCACCCATACATACATACGTATGTGTATACATATATTTACACACACACCCACACACACACACACACACACACACACTCACACACACACACACACACACACACACACACACACACATATATATATATATATATATAAGGATTTATTTTTCGTAATGAGAAAAAAAAAAAAACCAAGACTGTGTGCATTATAGAATATTTACAAATATTTATAAATGTTCTATAATGCACGGAGCCTTCGTTTCTTTTTATCTCATTAAGAAAAATAAATCTTTATATTCACACGCTGATATATGACCTA
Source organism: Octopus bimaculoides (assembly GCF_046866305.1). Taxonomy (NCBI): domain Eukaryota; kingdom Metazoa; phylum Mollusca; class Cephalopoda; order Octopoda; family Octopodidae; genus Octopus; species Octopus bimaculoides. Next base: position 111,893,672 of record NC_142930.1, on the reverse strand, counting down.
CGTTGGACCCCTTATTCGCATAATCACCGAGCCTGGAGCTTAACTATGGTCGATACCTGAAACCTATGGGTCTAATTCACACCACTATCGCTCGTAACCTCTACACATACATACATACATATATATATATATATATATATATATATATATATATACACACAAACACACACACACACACACACACACACACACACACACACACACACACACACACACACACACACACACACACATATATATATATATATATATATATATATATATATATACAGAGGTTGGACAAAATAATATCTGTTTGGTGTGATATGAAAGGTTTAGTCCACTTTCAACTTTAAATCCAAACCAAGCGACGACAAAGGATATCTACTGCGAGCAGCTTGAGCGGCCTCAGTCAGCGCTAGAAGAAAAACGACCATCTTTGGTTTCAAGATGAAAAAGTATTCTTCCATCCTTACAGCGAGGATGACATACGAAAGGCTGGAGCATTTTGAATGGGAAACGATTCCCCACTCACTATATTCGCCGGACGTTACCCTGTCTGATTTTCATTTGTTCCACAGTTTTCAAAATCATTTGGACGGACAAAATATGAATTCTGTAGACGCGGTCAGAAAAGTACTGGAGGAGTATTTTTCATCACGGACTCGTGAAGTTTGGAAAAGAAGGCTTGCAAGTCTGCCAGATAGATAGATAGATAGAAGAGCTTTGTAGAAAATGGAGAGTATATTTTTGATTTAAAAAGAACTTTGTCTATCTTAATTTTGAAAAATAAAAGAAGTATAAAATAAAACACATTATTTATGGGATGGCCCAATAAAAATAAATATAGATGGATGAATAAAAAATTATGAATGAGTTTACATCGGATATTTTCGTTCACACGATTCTTTTAACTGATGGGTTTTTTTTTAAATATTAAAACTGTATAAACAACTTATATAATCTGTATTATTAAAGTGCTAATGTATTAACCCTTGAAAACGTTTACTATATTATAGATTATATTTAAATATAACTACGTGGTAGAATCAGGAAAAAGACGGTTAAACACCGTCATGAATATTCTATAAATATTTCATAAAAATTTTTACATAAACATTTTAGAAAATCATTCTATATAAGTTGTCATAAAATATCTCGCATATAATAATGTTCAAATTCACCAAAATAATATTTTCATACTTCCTTTCAATATTCCTATTTTTATACATTATTAATATTAATTCTATTACATGCATCTACTTTTGCATTTTATAGACCATAATTTGTTACAGATTTTTCTGTATACATCGTTAGTGTATACTTTATATTTCATTGTTGTATATTTTCCATTATATATATATTTCTCTATATGTTTTATGCATTTTATTTTTTACTTCTTTCAGTCATTAGACTGCAGCCATATTGGGGCAACGCCTTGAAGAATTTTAATCGAACGAATCGATTTCAGTATTTATTTTCTCTAAAGCTTCGTACTTATTCTATCGGACTATTTAACCGAGCTGCTAAGTTAAACGTATCAACATGAGCACACGCACACTCGCATGCACACACACACACACACAGACAGACAGACAGACAGAGAGACAGACATACAGACACACACACACACACACACACACACACACATATATGTATATTATACGACAGGCTTCTTTTAGTTTCTATCTACCAAATCCACTCACAAAACTTTGGTCGGCCTGAGGCTTTAGTAGAAGACACTTGCCCAAGGTGTCACGCAGTGGGACTGGAACCGCCCGGAAGCATGCGGTTGACAAGAAATCTACTTACCACACAGGCACTCCTGCGTCTATATATATACACGCACACGCATACATATGTACACACACACACACACACACACACACACACACACATATATATATATATATATATATATATATATCTTCTCTCTTTGTTTCTTTCTGTGATTCTTTCTGTGGAAGAGCGTTGGCTCGAAACGTTAAGGCCTTTTTTCATTTGACGAGCGCTAAATTAATACATCTGTTTGTTATCTACACCACCTGCCTTCATCTTTTTGTTTTTGTTTTTTGTGAATTCTCTCCTATACATATATATAAACACCTAGGCCCAATGTGATAACATATGGGAGATATCCAATGTTTAAACAGTCTACCGGTTTCACTAAGAAATTAATGA
>NC_142930.1:111879012-111886512 GCF_046866305.1 Octopus bimaculoides | reverse complement strand
TTTTCGATCAAATCAACTTGAGGCATATCTGGACCCGTAAGGAAGCCATGCACTGTAATTTGTTATGGACAAAACTTTCTGGAAAAATAGGTGCATGTGGTCTGATCAATAAGTGCCCGGACTGTGGATATAGTAACGAGCACTCAGAGTAAAGCCGCTTGACACAAATTAACATTTATCACTGTTGTGTATGTACAATAAGTTGTAACATTCTAACTCATTCCGCTGTTTACAGCAGTGATTGGAAGGAACTTGTGTAGCGCGTGTTCGTCGCATTGACGATGACAGAGAAAGTTGAGCAGAGAATCTGCATCAAATTTGGCCAAAAAGCTTGGTGATATCTGCTGAGAGGCACATGCAGATTTCGAAAAAGTTTTCACCGTTCTCGACACAATGAAGGAGATCTTTCACAACTGAAACCCAAGTGTCCTTTTGGTCAGCTGAAAGCAGTTTTGACATAAACTTGGGAGACACGCGTCTCATACCCAAATCTTCAACGGTAATGGACTGAACTGAACCGTAACTAATTTGCACATCCTCTGATAACTTACAGATGGTGATTCCATGATTTTACCTCACAGCTGCACGCACATCTGCGATGTTTTTCTGAGTTCTGCTGGTCGCGGGTCTCCCAGAACGTTCGTCAATATTGTCATTTTTTCTGCCATCTTGGAAACGTCTGAACGCCTTCTATATTTGTGTGTAACTTATACACTCCTCTTCATACGCTTTCTGCCACTTTGCGCAAGCCTCTGAGCAGGCATTGCCATGACAACTTTCTATCGTGGTCAATGCGACGAACACACGATACACATCTTCAGCCTAAGCACTGCTGTAAACAGCGGAAGTAAGCGAAAACGTCAAAATCTTAGTGCGCATGTACTGCATCGTTCAATGTTAATTTGTGCCAAGCAGATTCACTCTCTATGCTTTAGCTTCATTACTATGGCAACAGTACGGATACTTTATTAATCAAGCCTCGTAAATGCATCGAATCAAAATGCAGTGAATGCCTATCTTATGGCAAATATGCTCCATGCATATTTGAGTGGTAACATTTTTGTAACAATACACGTCAATGCTAAGCAGTGTCACTCCAAATTTTCCATTAATGGTTTTCATATTAACCAAACAAGGATGCTGGTAATTGGGCACTCAACCTGCTCACATCCGATCGAAAATCCCCTTATCACACATTACCATCGTAATCTAGAATGTATTGCATAATGTAAGTCCTAGATATACTATGCCCGAAATTAATTATTATATTCATAGCAGGAACCTCTTTGAGCCTAAGTCAGATGGATCGACCCAAAAGAAACACCCGAAACGATTTTGACTTGATAGCAATGTTTATATGAAAAAATAAAAACACCTCATTAATCTGTTGCTTGTTTCAGTCATTAGAGTGCGGCCATGCTGGAGCACCGACTTCAAGAATTTTAAATTTAACGATTCGACCTAAGTATTTATGCCTTTTAAGTCTGGTACTTATTTTATCGGTTCTTTTGCCGAACTGCTAAGTTATGAGCACATAAACGCACCAACACCAGTCGTCAACCAGTAAGGTGGGACGAACACAGACACAAAGACTCACACACACACACACTCACACGGAACATGTGTGAATTATTCGTCAACTGACATAATGTAATAGGTGTGTACTATGAGTGCTTCTACGGCTTGAACTGCTACTGAAAGTGTGGTACTGATACTGCCTAACAGAGGCGGCCAAAAGTGGTTTATCCTTGAGCAGGTAGATACAGAGTATATATATATATATATATATATATATATATATATATATATATATATATATATATATATATATATATACAAGAGATCTTTCACTTTCCTTCGACCAGATCCTTCCACAAGTTTCGTTGGCCAGAAGCTATAACACAAGACATGCGCCAAAGGTGCCATGGAGTGAGGCTGAAACCGAAACCGTTTGATTATGAAGCAAGCTTCTTACCACACAGCCATGCCTGCGCCTTGACAAAGTTTCGAAGGAAAATACTTTAAAATAATTCTTCAACTGGAATCATTAGCCACATTGGACATTTATTCTTACAGTTATGGTTTTCGATCCTGAATCTTAGACTGGACAATTTATTGTTCAGCTTGAGTAGATTTGTGTGAAATTTATCAGATCGATATGTGGAATAAGTCTGTTATTGGATAAAGTCACAAAGATTATTATGGAAACATAAGGGCAACGGTGTAGAAATATTCGTCTTTAAATTCTTAGTTCTTAATTCTAGTTGCTTGGTCGCATCTTATGCCTGAACAATACCGATAGATTGAAGTCGCTTTCTTTCACACAATCTAATGCTTTCTGATAACTAAACAGAAACTAAATTCCTTTTTAAGACATTAAGCCAAACTTTAAAATTATCAGAAATATTTCATAAGAGTTATTAGACCAAAACTGTTAAGTTAGACAGATAGGAACAATAAAAACAATGAAGAGAAGCACCATAACATGCATGGAGGCAAGCAAGGATGCAAAACGGAAAAATATATTGAAGATATGCAAGACGTTCATAACAGCTGCATGTTCATCAATTGAAACAAAAATTTTTAGAAGCATCACTTTAAATTTGTATTCTCCAAAATATTTTTGAATTCTCTCTCTCATTTCCTTTCTCACATGAAAGAGAGAGAAAGAAGAATAACTTGCAGACTGAACATATATTCATGTCTCAAATCACAAATTTATATTAGTAGCAGAAAAACTTTTGTCCAGCAGTGACGGTGAGTATGCTTGTTTCTGTCTGTAACTGATATCAAAAAGCTATAACAGTTGCATACTTCGTGTTATCAATAATAATTACGGAATGATTTCTGCTGCTTCTGCGGAGCATTTTGGAAATATGTTTCTTACATTTTTTATCTTTAATTTGTAATGAATTGTCCAAATTAAGACGGCGAGCTCGTAGAATCGTTAACGCGCCTGGCAAAATGATTAGCGGCATTTCGTCTGTCTTAATGTTCTGAGTTCAAGTTCTGCCGAGGTTGCCTTTGCCTTTCACTCTTTCGGGCCCGGAACATAAGTAGCAAGTAAGCACTAAAGTCGATTTAATAGACTTTCCCACCTCCCCCAAACTTGCTGGCCTTGTGCCAAAACTTGAGACCACTGAATAATCTAAGATCGCAGTAAAGAGAGAAGGTGTAAGGATATCACCTTGTTGTACTCCTACCCAAGAGCCCAAAAGAAAAACTATCTCTCTCTCAGCGGCGGTGTGTTAGTAAAGGATGCAGATTGTTTCCAAGACGATGTCTGGGCTTGCTCTACACCGCACGAGAGTCTCACATGTGCGGTTATCAATCTGTGGAAGCAGCTGCTCTGTGTAGAAAAGGTCTTGGGTAGGGCTCATAACAGTCCACCAACCCATAACAACTTGAAAAGTGAAGGCAAAAATAATAATGATGGTGTGCGTGTACGAGTTGGTGCACGTTTGTGTAGTATGTAAATGTATGTATGTATATATTGTATACATACATATGTATGTATGTATGTGTGTGTATGTGTACGTGTGTGTGTGTGTGTGTGTGTGTGTGTGTGTGCGTGCGTGTGTGTGTGTACTTGGAATTTCAGATAGTTTGTGTTTGATTATTTATTTGCCCTATATTCTACCTGTGTAAAATAATTCTGAAAGAGTGTTACATATATTTTTATATCAATTTCTAGTAGGAACACATGTATTCCGTCATACAATCATAATATCCTACCAAGTATATTAAAGGCTTATAACTCAATACTGTGTCCTACCTGTGTTAGCAATGTATACGTGCATGGTCAATGGGTTGGATGTGGTGCTGAAGAAAAAGCAATATGCATATACACGCGTTACCTATTTTCGTATCTTCGACCACATTGTTTTCATAGACAGCGCTCTACCTTTCAGAACTGGCTCAGGAAATTTGTAGAGATAACTTTAAAAGGTGATTGAATCACACTGTTAATACAGATTGTACGCAATATTAACTTATAAGACTTTGATATGCTTAATATTATATTATGGTTGCATAACGAAATACGGCATCTCTTTCAGCAATTCATATATACGTACTAGCTGCCAGAAATAAGTTTGATATGCAAAGTTGGTATAGCCAATTGCGTTACACCGCTGTATTTGGTATCAGTTATGCGATGAGTTTGTGGATGGTTAATGTATTGGATGTGGCACTGAAGAAAGAGCAAAAGCTCCTGAAATGTGCATATACACCCATTACCAATTTTCCAATCTTCGACCCCATTGTTTACATAGACGTACTCGTATACGAAACCTTGTACCTTTCAGTCCTGGCTCTAATTTCTATTTGAAATCTGTAGAGATAACTTTAAAAAGCAATATTTTAATATGTATATTATGTATGTTTTCACATACACAAACAACATACACACACACATACACTGTCATACACACGCATGCGCACATACGCCTGTTTGTTCTTCATATTCATACATATATATATAGAGAGAGAGAAAGCCATATATGTGTATGTATACATATTTTATACATACAAATATATATATATATATATATATATATATATATATATATATATATATATATATATATATATATATATATATACATTTGAATGCATGTATGCGTGCTTGTGTGTGTGTGCGCGCATGCTGTGTACGTATGTAGATGCCTCGGATGTCATGTGAACTTTGATAAAAGTATATTTCGTGAATATTGCTAAAAACGCAGCAGCGAGATTTATTTTTTCAAACTCTACACTTCCAGTGGAGTTTCCTGTACAATGATAAACAGAGCAGTCTTTTTTATTTATTTATTTTGTGTCTCGTCGAATATTTATTAGTTCAACAGAAGAAGAAGAAGAACAACAACAACAACGAAACAAAAATAGAATAACAAGAAGTAAAACTAAAAAGAAAAAATAAAACCAGAATGTTTTACCCAGCATAATCACTAATAGTGTTTTCCCCTAAAGTGGAATAGATATTTTAAAATTAGTTCTGAGAGACTGTGTAGACACCATACGGATATGGAAACATAGCGAGGGCCTTGATAAAAATCTTGCTGGCAAAATAACAAAATTCAAAGAAAACTCGAAGCCTTCTAAATATTTTCCCTCTTTTTTGTTTACTTTTTCTCGAACTTTCTAGAGCTTCGCTTTTCTTGTTCTACTTTATTGGATTAATCTTATTTTTCATCGACTTTGCTTTATCTTCTTTCTTTCTTCCTTCTCTAGTAATTTCTTTCTCTCGTTCTCTTTTACGTGCTTCTGTTTAGCTTGTACTATAACCATTCTAATTCCTTTCCAGTCTCTCTTTTCTATTCTGTTATTCTTTCACTTCTTTTTTCTTTCTTTCATTATTTTTTAATCTTCTTACTTATCTCTATTTGTATTTCCATTTTTCTAAGTGTTTTGATTTCGTTTCCTTTTAATTTGTCTTTCTGTACTCATACTCGCTTTTTAGTTTATTTACCTGTAACTGACTTGCCAGAAGTCTTTGTGTCGCTCTGTCTACCTGTCTCTCTCTTTACTTTATTTACCTGTAACTGACTCGCCAGCAGTCTTTGTGTCCCTCTGTCTACCTGTCTACCTGTCTCTCTCTTCACTTTAGTTACCTGTAACTGACTCGCCTGCAGTCTTTGTATCGCTCTGTCTATCTGTCTACCTGTCTCTCTCTTTACTTTATTTACCTGTAACTGACTCACCAGCAGTCTTTGTGTCCCTCTGTCTACCTGTCTACCTGTCTCTCTCTTCTCTTTAGTTACCTGTAACTGACTCGCCTGCAGTCTTTGTATCGCTCTGTCTATCTGTCTCTCTCTTTACTTCACTTACCTGTAACTGACTCGCCAGCAGCCTTTGTGTCCCTCTGTCTATCTGTCTGTATAACGTTTGCTGAGGACACTGAATTAGTTGAAGAGGACGTGAATCCTGTAGCTAACACCCAGTAACTTATGACGATGAGTGTTCCGGTCAATGGAACAATCTGTTCGTGTAAGTGGTTGAGCACTTCACAGATATACGTACCTTTAAAGTAGTTCTCGGAAAGATTCAGCGTGACACGGAATGTAACTAAAATACATATACTACTCATTTTTGCCTGTTGATTGAAATATAGTAATGTGAAATAAAGTGTCTTGCTGAAGGAGACATCGCTTGGATTGAACTCATGACCTTACGATTATGAGCCGAATACTCTAACCACTAGGCTACGCGTCTTCACTCGTGAATTCCATAATTTTCTTTCTATAAGGATTCTCAGATCAAGTCTCTTCTATGTTAGCTGCAGAACGTCTACATCAGAAATGCTAGAAGTGCAACGTCATTCAATCAATATTTCAAAAGATCAAAGTGGTGAGCTGGCAGAAACGTTACGCGCCGGGCGAAATGTTTAGCAGTATTTCGTCTATCTTTACGTTCTGAGTTCAAATTCAACCGAGGTCGATATTGCCTTTCAACCTTTCGGGATCGATAAATCAAATACCAGTTGCGTACTGAGATCGATCTAATCTTCCCCAAAATTTCGGACCTTGTGCTTAGAGTAGAAGAGGATATTAAGGTGTTGAGTTGGCAGACATGTTAGCACACCGGGCGAAATGCTTAGCGCTATTTCGTCTGTCTTTACCTTCTGAGTTCAAATTCAGCTGAGGTTGACTTTGCCTTTCATCCTTTTGGGGTCGATAAATCAAATATCAGCTGCATACTGGGATTAATCTAATCGACTGGCCCCCACCCCAAAAATTTCATGCCTTGTGCCTAGAGTATAAAAGAATATTTCAAAAGATCGATGGCAAAGCCCATAGGGTACTGAAAAACATATAGTTCTAACATAAATATATTGCCAAACGTATGGCCCACAGCGGCGCTTTTCTACGTCACTGTAAACAGTTGTAGCATTACAAAATGTGTTAGTGATATTTTGGTATGAACTGCAAAATTCTAAGCTGTCTTTGAGAGAAAACTTGCTAGCAACAATTTTGATATTCTATTGAATGGGAAAGCTTTATATTCCCTTCTCACTTCTATTCTTGTATAAATAGCATGAGGAGTTAAGGACTACTGGGCTAACCAGTTACATTATCAGTATCCTTGAAAATATATGTAATTCTAGAATGATTAGCGTTGCTGGCTAAAGTAAGTTTAATTAATTATACAATGGTGATTGTTTTGAGATGAAACTTTTGGCAGCCTTGTAAAAAGTTTCGGAGTTTTTCTCAATGTCACAAGAACAAATATTTAATCTTATCTCTGACATCTACATATAACGAAATACATTAGCGTGCTTGTCTGTTTGTTTATCTTTCTATCTGTTCATCTATTTATCTATCTGTCTGTCTGTCTGTCTGTTTCTTGTCTGTCTGTCTGTGTATTTGTCTGTCTGTCAATCAAACTATTTATCTGTTTACAGACATATGTAGCTGTCTACTAGCCTATATATCTGTCTATCTATCTATCTATCTATCTATCTATCTATCTATCTATCTATCTCTCTATTTATCTAACTAT
>NC_142930.1:111861512-111876512 GCF_046866305.1 Octopus bimaculoides | reverse complement strand
TTTTATTATTTACTGGTATTAGAAGGCGGCGAGCTGGCAGAAACGTTAGCACACCGGGAGAAATGCTAAGCAGTATTTCGTCTGCCGCTACGTTCTGAGGTCGCCTTTGCCTTTCATCCTTTCGGGGTCGATAAATTAAGTAACAGTTACGCACTGAGGTCGAGCTAATCGACTTAATCCCTTGTTTTTCCCCTCTATGTCTAGTCTCTTGTGGGCAATGAAGAAATAAGAAACGTTAGCACACCGGGCGAAATGTGGTATTTTATCTATTTTTACGTTCTGAGTTCAAATTCCGCCGAGGTCAACTTTGCCTTTCATCCTTACGGGGTCGATACATTAAGTAACAGTTGCGTACTGGGGTCACAAAATTTCGGGCCTTGTGCCTAGAGTAGAAAAGATTACTTACTGGATTTAGTCATTGTAATACGGCCATACTGTAGCATCTGTTCCAGGGGTTTAGAGCTGAGCAAATCGACTTCAATTTTCATTTATTCTTTTAAAGTCCTGTACTTATGTTATTAGACCCTTTGTTATGTTAGTTTATGTCTTCGCTAAGTTACGGGGACGCAAACGAACCAACACCGGTTTCCAAGTAGTGGTGGTGGTGATGAACAGACACAAAGACAAACACGCTCACATATACTCACCCATGCACACCTCATGTGTATACAATTATATGTGTGTGTGTACGTGTGTATATAAATATATGTAGGTTTCTCTCTCTCTCTCTCTCTCTCTCTCTCTCTCTCTCTCTCTCTCTGTATATATATATATATATATATATATATATATATATATATATGCAAGTCTGATGAAGAACTTTTCTATTGTCTAAAAGCACAAATATTACGTGACTTTTCATTTAGAATTTTCGCGTAAACTGGCGTAGCAAATAGAGGTGGTACAGAAACAATTGTAACTTAAATTAAAGACGTGTTTAAGAATTTTCCTTGTCTTCTCATTTTCATATGTATGTGTGTGTATGTGTATATATATATATACCACTCGATTCTTTCTATATGAGTCTACTAAGTATTTGACTACTACTTAATTTATCGACCGCAAGAAGATGAAAGGCAGAGTCAACCTAGGCGCCAGATGCCATATAGACCCCATATAAATAGTACTTTTCATAGAAATGTTATGACCAAGATTCCACAACAAAGTCTCTAGTAGCGTTCATGTGAATACATTTTTAAGCGTATATTTGTTTATTTCTTCTTTGTAGTTATATGTGCTGCGTGGTAAGAAATTTGCTTTGCAACCACATGGTTCCGGGTTCAGTCACAGTGCGTGGCACTTTGTGCAAATGTCTTTTATCATATACATGGACCGACAAAGTCCTTGCGAGTGAATTTGTTAAACGGAAACTGAAAGAAACTCGTCTTCTATATATATATATCACGTCCTCGTAACATGGCGGTTCGACAAAAGTGATCAATGAAATAAGTTGATATTACGCTTAAAAGAAGATAATTGTTGTGTTCGATTCAACTAAAGTTATTCAAGGCGGTACCCCAACATGGCCGTAGTCTAATGACTGAAACAAGTGAAAGATAAATATGGCCGATTCCATAATGTTTCCGTCTACCAAATTCCTTCAGTTGGTATAGCATTGGTCGGCCTGGAGTTCTAGAATACACTTGGTCAAGATGGTGTGAAGTGGTATGAAGCCCAAAACCACGTGTTTGTAAAGCAAAGTGAGTTTCTTAACCACACCGCCATGTTTGTGTCTATAAAAAAAAATTGAAAATTTCATTTCATACATTGACAAAATTATGATATCAACTGAAGATTAACACTGATTTCTCTGGAAGAAATCTAGGCTGCCAACCCTCTTGACAAATCGAAATAATAACCTTTTGCAATGCTTCTCTTCCCAGAAAGCAGTCAGATATATGAGATAGCATTATATCTAAGTATGAATAATCCGATTATCTTTTGATGTAACGTTGTCAAATTCTGAAGAACAAAACAAATGAGACACGACTACATAAAAGCATGATTTAAACAAATAAATTATGTAAGAAAAAAGATGGAACTGGAAAAAAATCGATAAATAAATCAATGAAATAACTCTATAAATACTCTGAAATCATAGGTAACATTTCTAAGACAAAGTACAAATAGCAATATTTGTGGAATTTTTACCGCTCAAAAGGAATTTTTAGCTGAATATTAAAAAAAAATGTTTGATTTTACATGTTATTGAAATATATGATGAATTGAAATTATTTGTTATTCTCATCAGCCTCGAAGATTCTATTTAAAATTTTCTAGTCTTTGTTCGTAATTACAACGTGTCAAACCTCCCAAATGGTTTCCTATCTGAAAGTTTGATAATATTTTTTTTTATTCCTCTCTATCAGCAAACTGCTGTCTAGTCAGAACCACATCAAAATATCATGGATATGTGTTGTAGCAAAGAAAAAAACAAAACAGGAAAGAAAAAGAAACAGAAAGAAGGAAAAACTGTTTTGCACTCAACTGTCATAAAAATAACATATATATATATATATATATATATATATATATATATATATATATAAATATAAATTTTCTCTATGTTTATTAGCTTTCAATAATAACATTGCCAGACAGACGGTTTTTTTAATGCAAAAATCTTATATACATGTTTACTACAGAAATCTTATATAGAGACTTTTGCATAAAGTTAGACGCTCATCAGATCAAGTTATGTAAAGACAACCCTTCTAGATAAATTTTACAAAGAAGACATATTCCTATCGAATACAAATTAGTGTGAATTATATGCTGTAATATCTATAATGATTTACATAGAGGAAAACCTCTGGGGTATGCTTTGAGCATTCCTCAAGCTTATGAGTTTACTTAAAATACACATGAACTAAATTGTCCTTGACTATTCAATGCTTTTGATGTTAAATATACTTGGCTGAACCTATTAAACACAAACTAATTCATTTGCCGCCAAAGAATGATGTCTCTCGCTTTGCCTTTTATCTCGGCAGTTAAACAATAGCATTCCTCTAAAAGCAGCAAATGTAGGACTTGTAAATTATATGGATAGTTCCTGGCAATGAGTGTATTCTTTAGTTCATGTAGTCCTGTGTCCCTGGTGCCTGTATTAGAAGCTATACTACAAATCCTATGGAGATATCTTTAAAAACCATTTCATTTAATTTTTCCACAATTTAATATTTTGTTTTCATGCTTTACTCTAAATTGAAAAAGCCGCAAAGATTGAAACCGGTACTAAAATGTTCTTCATGATAAAATTATTTTAGTATTTTCAACCGTGACCTATTTTCCTTATACATATCAATCAACTCGCTTGTTACTTTTCAACCTTCCACACATACACACACACACACACACACACACACACACACAAACATACACATACAAGGAGGGAAGGGGAAAGAGAGAGGGAGATAAATAGATGTCGCGAATACATAGAGGTTCGAGTCCCATGTGTACGAAAAACCCGTCGAGAGAGTATATGCACCAAATTAGACTATTTACCTTAGTTAGTGCATGGTGATCACTTATAAGCTTTAAGCTTATTACACACACACACACACACACACACACACACACACACACACACATCTTGCTATATATATATATATATATATATATATATATATATATATATATATATGGCTGTGAGCTGGCAGATACGTTCGCACGTCGGGCGAAATGCTTAGCGGTACTTTCATTCTTTCGGGATCAATAAATTAAGTACCAGTTGAGTATTGCGGATGATCTAATCGACTGGCGCCTTCCCTAAAACATTCGAGCCTAGTGCTTAGAGTAGAACAAAATGTATGCATATATATATATACACACTTCACGTCTGGCTGTACAGCCTTTTTGCTTGTTTGTTTATTCATCGTTTCGTTTTCATGTCTTGTTTTCCGTCCGCCACTACCCTCCACGAAAATAATTTAATTTGTGTTCGTGGGAAGAACCATTTCAACGATGCGTACTGCCTAAATTCTTCGAAACGCCGGTGTTCTAATGGTGACAGCTGATGAAGGAGATGTTTCTATGTGGCTTGCATGTTTGTTGTACCTTGTTTATCATTTTGTCCATGTTCTTTTGCCACGTCATATACCCAGTTATGTATCTATATGTACATGTAGATGAAGGTATGTACATACATGTACATATATATGCATATACTCATATCTTGTTTGTATATATATATATATATATATATATATATGTATATATAGACGCAGGAGTGGCCGTGTGGTAAGAAGCTTGCTTCCTAACCACGTGGTTTTGGTTTCAGTCCCGCTGCGTGGCACCTTACATAAGTGTCTTCTAGTAGAACCTCGGGCGACGAACGCCTTTTAAGTGGATGTTTAGCTGGGAAATGCGACGATGGATTTACAAAATTGACAGTTGATGGACTTCAAATCTCGGACCTTATCTTAGTGTTAGCTGGAGTTCGGAAAACATCTTGTTAAGCTGGTGTACTTATATTAACAGAAACATTATGAAGCATTTTTCCTGGATTGTCAATCCTTCACTAATAATCCTAATTAAAAGATACATATGTATTCACACACACAAAACACACACACCCGCACATTGGAGAACTAATTGGAAATGTTTGAAATGAGCGAAATTTTTCAAATCCAAATCCAGTCATTGTCAGAATTCTAATTCCGTATTCGGTGGAACCATTTTTGCAGAATCATTAGCATTACTAGATAAACCAATACTCATTAATTTGATTGGGAGAATAACTTCTGAGAATAAATTTCTTGCAATACTGCTTCTAAAGGTGAAAGCCATTTGAAACGATAGTTTTGACAAAGGAGTTAAAATTCAATTATTTTATTCTTTCCGTTATTAAGTTTCCTTCTTTGTTCTTTCGATTCTTCCATCCATTCATTTTCTCTACCATTGTTCCTGGAAATGTCACGGTGGCAGAATCTTCGGGTACTTCCTCCATAAGATCTTGTCACAAACAACCGTTATTACATTTTACGGTTGAATTGTCAAGCGCAACAGACTGCGACGACGGATATTGTCCAACCATCTCATTCTCGATCTGCTCTTAGGTCTCCTGCCAGTTGGCTTTGCTTGAAGAATCTATCGTGTATCGTTTCTTTTTATCTTTAATTTCTGTCAGTCGTTAGACTGCGGCCATGCTGAAGCACCACCTTCAAGAAATATTGATGGTATTAATCGGCTCCAGTACATCTCTCAAAAGTTTGGTACTTATGCCAAACTCTTTTACGTACCCGTAACCTCTATGTTACGGGTACGTAAATACACCAACAACGGTTGTCAACCGGTGATGGCGGAGTGTAGAAGCTCAAACACAACAGGCCACACACACGTAGATACATATATATACATATATATATGACAAGCTTCTTTCAGTTTCCATCTACCAAATCCACTCACAAGGCTTTGGTCGGTCCGAGGCTATGGTAGAAGACACTTTCTCAAAGTGCCACGCAGTGGGACTGAATGCGGAACCATGTGGTTGGGAAGCAAACTTCCTTATTTCATCAAATTAGCTATAATGGCCTTACATAGAGAAAGAAGCTGCGGGCTCGACACAGACATAATGTTATGAGATGAAAAGTGAAAATGATTAATGGGGGGAAACAGACTACGCCTGCCCATTGTTGTTTCCCGAAAACATCGTCCTCTTGTTTATCATACATGAGGCAATAAACCTCTTACAATTGTTCATAATTGTTCATTAAAACACAAATTGAGGCACTTGGTTAAAAACAGAATGAGGTTTCAAACGTTTTATCAGTTCACAATATCGAGGCTTTCCAACCTCTTACTCATAGTCCTCTTCAGTATCGCTTGTGACCCCATACCCTGCCATTTCCCACGCCTCACTCAAGCACAAAGCGGTTGACGTGTCGGGGCCGCCCGGCCACAAGCGATATTCCTCATTGAGCTTCTTCAGCCTTGGCAACACGGGCAACGTTATGACCTCTACAGATATCTGCGGAGGCCATTCGGGATCCCGTGAGCAGGTCAGAATTGCTCCCTAATGGTGCTTCTCCAACACATTTTCCACCTCTCCGCTCTTATGGAAGAAGACAAGTAATTCTTCTCCTTTAGGGGACGAGGTAGTCACTTCAACCGTCGGTGGCACAATTTCTACCGACGAAGTTCCGGGACATTCCGGTATTGTGTTACCAACTTCCGGCAATGTCCCGTTTCTCTTTATCTTCCTATTTTTTCCTCTTTACTGAGGAAGGGTGGGTTTCCTCCATGACTGGGAGATCTGCCCTCCCCTCCCTCATCCCTAGGATCCTTCGGTGAGCACCCATTGTTGCTCACCTTCTTCCTCTTGCGGCCCTTCTTGAGGATCCTCCGCCTCCTCGACCGCATCCGTTCCCTCTTCTACAAAGGTCTCAACCAACTGCTCCAGGACGTTGCTTTGGTCCAGGGGGAAGTTCCTTTTTATATGACCAGGTTCCAGACACCGGTGACAGCTGGTGAGGGGTGACCCTCAAGAATCACCGGGTACCTGCTCCCAGCCATAGTTAAAAAATCTGGAAAGACTAACTCCTATACTGATTGGGTCCAAAGGGTCAAAATAACTTTTCACCTGACCCAATCAGCCACTGGTAATAATTTAAAATTAAGGAGCTTGGTGCCGCTGACACCCAAACCCCAGCGGATAGTGTCCTCTATCCAGTCTGGTTTTAAATTCGGTGGCAACCCGTAAGCCCAAGCCCGCATCAGTTTCCTCCCACAATATGTGGGAAGAAACAAATTGTTATTGCCCTACAGGGGCTGGCTCGCAAAAATGCGAGCCTCCTCCGGGGTGTCAAATAGCAACCAAAACATTGCATATCCGACACCCGGGCAATAAACTTCACAGTTGGTAGATAGTCCTTCAACTCTTCTTCTATTACTTCTTTGGGGAACACGGCGATGTCATCGAGAACCTTCGAATATTTTCTCAATACCACTGTCTTCTCTTTTTGCTGTTTAATCCACTCTTTGGGTGGGATAATCTCCCACTCCAAGACATTCTTTTTCGCCATGCTTTTTTTAAGAAATAGGTTCTCTTAATAGTTCAACAAAAATTGTGAAAAGTAAAGAATGAAAAACAAAATCCAGAAGAATAGTTAGAAAGAAAACAAGAGAAAAAAACATAAAAACAAATGATAAGAAGAAATGAAAAACAGTTCAGCCCGACAACAGTTCTTTGCGCTGTGATAGTTTGAATTACTGGGACAGCTTCTTCAAAATTCCGGCCAACTGGTAGTCCCGGCCCTTGTAGTTTCCAAAAAAGGTCCTCCAGTTGAGTCGAGGACACAGTAGCAGGAAGAAAAACTAATTTACCATTAAATGGTAAATACACAACGAAGAAAATTTTTTCACAGCAGCAAAAAAATTCCACAGTTTATGGCGGCAGAGGATCCACCCAGCAAAATAATTCACTTAAAAGTGAACAATAATGCACAACTGTAGGCAGACCAGAGTCCAGAATCCAGAGAGGATTTCTTGTTTGTACAAAAAATAATACAGCAAACAACAAACGCTCACTGGACCCCAAAAACAAAAGTTTACCTTACAGCTGAGCTTCTTTTTCAATCAATATTTGGCCAGCTGTACACCAGCGTGGTGACTTCTGCAGTGTACGAACAGCACTGACACAACCGGAAACGGAAGCAAACTTCTTACCACACGTCCACTCTTGAGGCTATCTTGCGATGCTTTCCTGTCAAATTCTCATTACATGCCCATAGTACAGGGGTTGTGACGCTTAGATACGATGACATAGCGGCTTGACCAGGTGAGACTCCCTGATCTCCGAGCTATGCGCTTTGTCGAATAACGTTACTCCAGAGACCCTTTGTCGGAACATTCATAATTTCTACAGTTTAACATTACACTCCGCTGTTCCTTCTTTTTCAGCTCCCCCAATTCTCGCTCTCTCTGTCTCTGTCTCTCTTTCTCTCTCTCTCTCTCTCTTTGCCTCCATCTCTGTTTCCCTCTCTTCTTTCTCTCCCTGACCTCTCTCTCTCCCTGACCTCTCTCTCCCTCTCTCTCTCCCTGACCTCTCTCTGTATGTCTGTCTTTCTCACTTCCCTTCTGTCTGACTGTTTGTCTGTCTTTCTCTCTATCTCACCCCACTATATGTATGTCTGGTTGTCTGTCTATTTCCCCCCTTTGTACGACTGCTCTCTGTCCCTTTGTCTCTGTCTCTCTGTTTGTTTGCCTGTCTGTCTGTCCCACTCTCTGTTATCTGTTATTCTTTCTCTCTAACTCTCTCTCTCTCTACTTGTCTGTCATAGTCGCTCTCTTTGCCTGTCTGTCCTAGTCACAGACACATACAAACACACACACACACACACACACACACACACACACACACACACACACTCTCTCTCTCTCTCTCTCTCTCTCTTTCTCTCTCGTCTATATCCCATGTATTTTATTTCGTCATATCCTGTCATATTTCTCTCTCCCCAGCTGAAGAATTATGAAACTATTTTGACGCAATGAAATAAGAATGTAAAGAAGCACAGATTAAAATCTTCTTCTAAATGTCTTTCCTCGCTGTCACCACAAAACAGGAGTAGTTTGTGTCAGGTTGGAGAAAGAAACAACGTTTCCATTAAAATGCCACTCAAAGATGACATTTTAGTTGATTTTTCTGTTATTTTCATGTCGTTTATTGTCTGCTTTTATTCTCGTTCTGTCTAATTTGTTTATAGAAGAATCTCTTCAAAGAATGGAAAGGTCTTCTTGGTGCGATATAACGATGTAAACATGTCCCAAAATTCGAATAAATTTATGACTTACCATTATTCTTCATGGTTGTTGCAAACAAGAAATGAGAATTTGTAAGATATGAAAAATTAAAAAGAAAAAAATATATTTTATTTTCCTTCATTTGAAACTGCTTCGCCCACTAAGATACATAAAATAGCCACGATACATCAAACATTTCTAAGAATTCTCGGAATTTATGCACATGCCTTAAAATACAAATGAGATTGTTCCTTATTTAAAAGAATAATAATAATAAATCACGTGTTATGCCCTGGTGGTTAGTCATTGTAAGGGAGACAACCACTTCTGCATCAGTCATAGCAGGATTAACGGTTGGGATTTTCCATTGAAGAGCAAAGATGCGCAAAATATACGCTTTTGATTATATTCTGCCTCAAACAGAAGCATTACTTTGCCTGCAGGAACATTAGGGCCGACCGTTATGTTGAATTCGTTGCTCGGAGATGGTCCAATGAACCTCGGGTTCAAGTACAAGTGTATCACGATTTAGTATTGGTTGGCAGATATCACCACGGACCAGCAAACAGTTTGTTCGCTGAAGTTATAAAAAAAAACAGCTTCGACTTTTGCTAAGTTCATTTCTCCGACAGTGCCTCTGACTGATGAGAAGCAACAATGTCGAAACACCAGATGTCCCAGAGTCTCTTCTGCTAAGGAATCGAGTGTGTTATGAACGTATATTCGTCATAAAGAAGCTGTACTCCTGTGCCGAAACGCGGCAGCATTTAGCGTGTTCACTTTGGAATCGGTCAGAATGTATTAAGAATAACTATGCGGGTTGTTTCATTTACCGCTGTTCACCACGCATATTACAATTTATGATCATTTATCTCATTTTCCAGCAAGTATGGTGGACAATTCTAGAAATATTTCTGTCTTGTTTTAAATTAATCAATAATGCATAGATTTCATCTCGCATGCCGAAATATTGATTAAACAATTACTAAGTTAATTATACAAGATTGTACACTGAGATATTAGAGAACGTCGCTTAGCTTAATACTGCAGAACACTCAGTCGGAACTTGAGAGGAAGAGGCATCAGTTGTCTGTTACAGAATTCTTCCCACATTTCCCGTTTTCTAAGGGTATTTACCTAATCTCATAAACTGTTTTCACGGTTATTCCGCGTTGGAGATTTCTTCAAAATAACGGGATATCAATTTTTTGTTTCTTCTACTTATATACATTCAGAAGCATTCTTGTTTATTTTTAATACTCGCCATATTAAATCTTTTCAGATTAACGGAACTTTTGTTTCCTAACTGCGATAGCATTTTGTAAACCTTCTTACATTATTAAAAATATTTGTATGTGAAAACAAGACTAATGAAGCATAGTGAGATACGAAATAGTTTACAGAAATTTACTTTCTTGGATTATTTTAAAGAAGATTTGGCTAGTATCATTACCGAATTAATTTCAGATAATCCCGTGAAGATGTTGGTTATTACAACTATAAAGAAGCTGTATTCCTCGTCAGATGCAGGGGAAACAGTGAAATCATTGATGGAGATGTTACTAGTCTTGTTTATAGGCTTTCTCCCTTTCACAACCATATAACAACATTATCCTGACTAAACTCCAACTCTACATCCTCTGAGAATGTAACTACGTCAAGCATATTCTCATGCATATCCTATGCATAAAGTGTTAAGTCGTCCACAAAGAAACAGTGTGTAATTTTGGTATTTCCGTTTCCTCGTGAACCAGTGAGATATCCTTCAGACTTCCTTCACATGAATGACAAGGGGTTTACAGAAAGTATAAAGGACATCAAAGAGAAGCTGTCTCCTTGGAATATGTTTTTGTGATATTCTATCTGTGATAATACAGTCACTCTTTGTGTTAAATTTCGCACGACGAAGTCAGGTCAGTTATGGCTTTGACTATTCTCACTGGAACTTTAGCAAGTTGAACGGCTTCTAGCATCCATGAGTGGACAACAGAGTCTAGCTACATTGAAACTAGGATCTCGCACCTCTGACATCACAGTTTTTTTTATTAACAATTGCTAGGCTCATGCCTAGATTTCCTTCTTCCCAGCTGCTTGTTCTGCTGTGATAATGTTATTGTTTTCACAATGGCCCTGGAGGAAGAGGTTTAAACATGCTGTATATATCTAATACATTAAGTTCGTTCTGTTCCTCGATTGTGTTGTTGTTGTTATTGTGTCCAGTCATGTTGTTTGTAGTAACTCTCTGCATGCTAAATTCAAGTTTCAGTCGAAAATCAATCACTACGATCATGAATAAAAGGCTCCCTAAGTTAGTTCCTCTGAGTTGTGGCTCCAAAGTTGGATGTAATCTTCCCTGTGTAGCATCATTGAACCGCCGCAAGTTCCGCTATTAATCCGACACTGTAACGTCACCACATCTGAGAGCAATAGTACATATATATATATATATATATATATATATATATATATATATATATATATATATATATATATATATATATATATCGGTTCAATGATGCTACACAAGGAAGATTACATCAAGGGAACAGCTGAGCTACTTGCAGGGACTGAAAAAGCTACGACTCTACTCCTTGGCGCGAAGACGGGTGAGGGTTAGGGTTAGGGTTAGTTATGCCGGACTCGAATTAGACGCCACTGCACTGTTTCGAAAGTCCCTGCTGTCCCATCTAAGGTGAGGACCTTGTATTGCAATAGGTTGAGATTCAAGGGCCTACAGCTATTTAACGCCTTAACAAAATATCTGAAGGATCTCCATGTAGTGCGAGTAGATGTTTCAAGAAACAACTTGACCTCTTGTTATCCAAGAACCCAGATGAACCAATATCAAGGCAGGAAACTCAAAAGAGGGCAGCAGTATCGACATCGAACTCGCTCCTTCACCAAAAGCCAATCACATAGAATTTACAAATTAAAAGGTGATTACATTGGCGGTACCCCAGTATGGCCACAGCATTAGGGCTGGTTGAAACATATAAAAGAAGAAAAGAATAGAATAAAAGAATATATATATATATATATATATATATATATATATATATATTGTGTAGTCGTGTGTATCTGTGTGTGTGAGTTTAACTGTGTATATGTATGTGGGTTTGTACTCTGTGTGTGAGAGAGGGAGAGAGAGAGAGACAGAGACAGAAAGACAGACATTGTGTTGGTGGCCCACCACTGTGAGAGAAGCAATGTTCGAATTGTTTACGTCACCGTAATCAAGCAGTTCAGCAAAAAACACCGATGTAACTTTACCAGACATTAAAGAATGATAACTCGGAGAAGATATTGTTCGACTAAAACCTTCAGGCAGTGCCGAGAATGGCCGCAAGCCAATGACTGAAGTTAGTGAAAAATCAGAAATAAAAGATATGTGGTCAATATTTAAATTTATTCTGTTCTATTATCCGTTCTAAAGAACAATTTCGGAAAAAGTTGCGATTTGATGTATCAAACGTGAATATATTTTATATATATGTTTGTATGTGTGCCTATGTGTGGGTATTCATACATATATTATTTATTTATGTGTATGTATATATATTATTGATATATTTTTTTCTATTTATTACATACACACACACATATATATATATTTGTATATATATATATATATATATATATATATATATATATATATATATATATATATATATATATATGTGTGTGTGTGTGTGTGTATGAGTGTGTGTGCATGTGTGTGTATTCATATATATTATTTTTTTACGTGTACGTATGTATATAAGTATTATTTATACGCACAAATATATTTGTATGTATATATATGTGTGTGTGTGAGTGTGCGTGTTTGCGTGTGTGTGTGTATATGTATGTGCGTGTATATGTATTTATACATAAATATATACATATATATTTGTATTTTTCTTTTTGTTTATGTTTTTGCTCTGCATAACTGATTCAACTTTTCATAAAGCTCATATTTTAAAAAGATGTCGTCCTTTCTTTTTTTATTGGACCTGATTTCGTTTTTATTTTCTAGTATATTCTTCTTGTATATTCCGTAGTTTGTTAAATATGTCCATATAACAGAAAAAAAAAACATAGAATAGTGGAACATTTGAAAAAAAAAATTGTTTAGTGATCATTGATAGAAATTCTAGAGTTTCTAGATTTAATGCTTCAATAGTTTCTAAATTATCAGAGCAGACACTGGAGCTCTCTGTCTGTCTGTCTGTCTGTCTGTCTTTCTGTCTCTGTCTCTCTCTCTCCCTCTCTCACACACAGAGTACAAACCCACATACATATACACAGTTAAACTCACACACACATATACACACGACTACACAAACGTGTATGGCATGAAGCAAACGAAAATAAATGAATTTTAACAAATCAGATGAAATCAATACCAACAAATATGTTGGCGATTGGTTTAGTTAGATGGATGTCTATATCGATGGTAGTGGAACTGAACAGAATCAGTATATGGGTTTGAAAGGGTTAGTAAAAACTATAAGGATTGATATGATAGGGTCGTTGAGTTTCTGTGGCAGACGAGGATGAAACGATTGACGAAAGGCACCTTTCATTTCGGTCAAGCCCTGATCAACTTTGTTTTCAAGTTCCGCTTGAAAGGATAGTGAGGATGGAGATGGTAGTGCTTCTCTTCAGCAAATTCGTGAAAAGATGGTTGATGGTAACGAAAATAGTTAGGGCGAATAGCCCTACTCTAAGCATGTGCCTGTTTATTGGAGAACGAATTAGGGGGCGGACTCGTACCTTTGAAAATCTGAGTAAGCCTGGACCTGTGATTCCTTGGGTGGCTCTTGTTGGATTTGCACCTGTATCAAGTAGAATACAGCTTTCCTGCTTCCACATACCTTGTATAATGAGTATATATATATATATATATATATTATGCCATTTCACTGTCTTTTCCATTTCTGTCCTCGCAATGACACAAATTGTAAACTGTCCTCGTAGTGAGCCCCTCACTGTCAGTGAATTTAAATTATGACCTGAATCATCATCACGATCCTCATCATGACCATCACCATCCTCATCATGATGATCATGATCATTTTCATGGTCATCATCACGATCAGCATCATATCATCATCATCATCATCATTGTATTTTACAATTCAGAGCACTCGAACTTACTTGCTTTAGTTAATTCTGTGAAAGCGGGTCAATAAAAAAAAGTATTATTATTATTATTATTATTATTATTATTATTATTACTATTATTGTTATTGTTATAAATAGTAGTAGTAGTACAATTGCATTATAAATAAAATTGTATTGATCTGGTTCGAACGTTTTAAGTCGCAAATCGTAACAACTGACGAATGTGTGTGTTTTGGAATCTTGACAATAGCCTATCTACATCATGATTCCATGTTAAATATGGCATGACATGAATCAATTAGAAATTACTGCAGTATCAATACTTTTCTCCCCAGCAACTAGCCTATTAGATAGTTATACGTGTGTGTGTGTGTGTGTGTGTGTGTGTGTGCGAAGAGTCAGAGACACCTATATACTAAAATTTCTTTTAGTACAACAGACTGAAAGCAACACGTGTCCTTGTTCTCCTGTGTTTATATAAATTATATTTGCCAAACTAACCTTGGAAGTATACATACCAATGCTGTACAAGTTCAAGTAAGATACATAAGCATTTATTCAGTGAAAATATATCGCCATATTTTTATTTTCCATACATATAATCACTCACAGTAAAATTATTCTCCACTTGTTTTCATTGCATAATACATATATACATATACATACACACACACACACACACACACACACACACACACACACACACTCACACACACACACATATATATATATTATATACACACACACATATTTTACAGACAAGAATGTAAATCATCATCAGCATCATCATCATCATCGTTTAACGTCCGCTTTTCATGCTAGCATGGGTTGGAAGATTTGACTGAGGACTGGCGAACCAGTTGGCTACGCTAGGCTTCAATCTAATCTGGCAGAGTTTCTACAGCTGGATGCCCTTCCTAACGCCAACCACTCTGAGAGTGTAGTGGGTGCTTTTACGTGGCACTGGCACCAGTGCCAGTCTGGCGGTAGTGGCGACGGCGACGCTCAAAATGCTGTTTTTTACGTGCCACCTGCACAGGAGTCAGTCGAGCGGCACTGGCAACGACATCGCTCGAATGTTATGTTTAGGTGCCCACCGGCACAAGTGCCAGTAAGGCAACGCTGGTAATGATCACGCTCAAATAGTGCTAA
>NC_142930.1:111844012-111856512 GCF_046866305.1 Octopus bimaculoides | reverse complement strand
CTCCCTAACTCTCTCTTCCTTCTCTCTCCCTAACTCTCTCTTCCTTCTCTCTCCCTCTCCCTCTCTATATATGATATATATGTATGTATATACATGTATGCATATGTATATATGTATGTATATATATATATGCGTGTATATATATATATATATATATATATATATATATATATATATATATATATATATATATATATATATACATACACACACACACACACATATATATATACGTACATATATAAGTGTGGTCATGTATGTAATGAATATGGGTCATCTTGTCTTCTCCCTAGTATCTTTCTACCTGCCAAATTTTGCTAACAACGCTTTAATCGATCTAAGGTTATCTGTGCTGTAGAAGATACTTACTTATGGCACTGTGCCTCCCGACTGAACTGGAAACCATGATTTCTAAAACTGACAATGTAACCACATACTCACGATAGAGTCTGAAATATAAACAATAGATATTTATTTATTAATGGGATAAATCGAATCAATTTGTCAAGCATTTACGTTCCGATCTATTTCAGTAAATGTTTATCATTGCTATTGACATTTTCCCAGGAGTTATAGAATGAATATTTGTCTAGCACACCAGCGCGACAAACACCATCAGCTGCTTAACCTTTCATGAAGAGATGTATCCATCAATAGGTCATCTGTTTATCTATTATACGTGACTACACAAAGTGACACTGCAGAACAATGTATTTACTTTAAAACAAAGACACAATGAAACATCTAATGCATATTTGATCTCATTGCATATATTTCGCTTTGTATATATTTCTATTTTCATTGACTTTTATCTCCCATGAATGCTACAACTATTTCTGTTTTAGAAAGCTTGTGATGAGTTTAGGCATGAAGCCATATGAGAAGAACTCATACGACAAGATTGTATTTAAATTTAAGACTGCGTCGAACAACACATATATATATATTTTGTTCTATATTTTAGAGATGAGGAATTCTGTACATTATTTACATTGGACGGATATGTCCTCCTTATCTTGCTTGTTGTTTACACAATGTTTCGGCTGATATACTCTCCAGCCTTCTCCTGGTAGAATTTTAAACCAAACCCTGGGTTCTCATTCCTAAGGTATTTTTTAAACTCGGAATCTCGGGGTTAGTAGCCCGCGCTCTTAGTCATTACACTGTATGCCCACGGGCAATTATAAAGCGAATTTTAGGGCTTATAAACCTAATATTTATATATCCTTCCTTAAAACCGGTTCCCATATTCTACTCATATCTGCACTAGGTCTGCTTAGGAGGTTATTGTGTCCTAGCATATGTGCTGCTTCTTTTGGTTTTCGTATTTTCCAGTGGTGTTCTCTGTCGATTATTTTAACTTCATCCCACAGGAGAAAGTGGTCTTCGCTTTCCATACATGATCAGCTATAAGAATACTTATAGCTTAATTGAGATGTGACGTTCATGAGCTTCTTAGTAAGAGCAGTGAAATTCATTCAGTTGAAAATTAGAATACACTAACAATGTAAATATATAAAGATCTTACTCATTCTCTTTTCCCTGAAGCTGTGATGAGGAAATAGCCACATGTATGCCTCTACGTGGTCGTTCTTGGTGCTGGAAATACCAACATTCTAATTTCTTTACTACCCACAAAGGGCTACACACAGAGGGGAAAAACAATGGCAGACAAACGGATTAAGTTGATTATATCGACCCCAGTGCGTAACTGGTACTTATTTAATCGGCCCAGAAGGGATGAAAGGCAAAGTCGACCTCGGCAGAATTTGAACTCAGAACGTAGCGGCAGATGATTTAGGTGCATATGTCTTTCCTTGTTGAAAGTTAACAGGGACTGATCTGAGAAGTATTTGGATAAAATTACTGGCAACTCGAACAGAATTCTTAGTAGTTATTCTCTATTTTAGCTTTCAGATAATTTGGTCTCTCCTGGAATGCAACATGGTGCATCAATAAGTATCAGAAAGACAGGAAGGAAAGACAGAGCTCTTCTAGGAAATAACACTATATGTAAGGCCATGCGAACCCGGAAATCTTTGGCCGATTGACCAACATTTCAATCAATTACTGTTGGTTCTGATGATGATGATGATGATGATGATGATGATGATGATGATGGTGGTGGTGGTGGTGGTGGTGGTGGTGGTGGTCTGGTGTGACGGTGGTGGTGGTGGTGGTCTGGTGTGACGGTGGTGGTGTCGGTGTGGGGTGGTGTGGTGTGGGGTGGTGGTGGTGGTGGTGGTGGTGGTGGTGGTGATGCTTGTGATGATGATGATGATGATGATGATGGTTATGGTGGTGGTGGTGGTGGTTGCAGTGGTGATGCTTGTGATAATGATGATGATGATGACGACGATGACGATGACGACGGCGACGAAGATGCCTATGACAGCGACAACGACGACGACGATAATTAAAATGATGATGATTAGAAGAAGGAAAACAAAAGAGAGAAGAAGCTGTTACTTAGCTTTTGGACTGAATGAAACTTTCAGCTCTTCTATATGTTATATTCCAACCAATTTTATCAATATTCATTTCTTTGAATCTCTTCTTCATTCATTGAGAAGTTGAAACAAGAAGCTGTTTAACATGAAATTCAATCATTTAATGGTACTTTTGTTTGTCTCAAATCTTGTTCATCACTCATAATGTTATATGTTAAAGATTTACACGATAAAGTATGATGCCTTCTAATGTCTATTCTTTCCTTTGCATTGATTTTCAACACGAAAGCTCCAGTCTGTTCAGATAAGTACACGAAGCGGCAGTGAAGGGTTAATCAATTATTTCTGCCAAAAATAACTGATTACTTAATCTGCAATGAATTCTATATTTGAGAAAATTATCTTTCTGACCCAGTGCATTGACTCTCAGCTACTCTGATAGCATCCGGTGGTTTGAGCTAGTTTTCATTCTCACTCTCTAAGATAGATAACTTTACACTGATTCAATTCTTGATAGTGAAATTATTGGATCTACTAAGAGGTATAACCTCGCTGTTATAGCCTCAGCTCTCTTATCAGAGCAATGATCCCTTCCTGGAATCGCTTTACGCGTGTATTGAAATGCAATCTACTTAACTTATCGCAACCGACATTGAGAAACAAACATCTACACATACTTTATTGACAAATATTAGCGTAACATTTTCTTAGACATCACTATCCAATATTCTGCATCATCAAACCGTTTTTCATAGTCTCTCTATATGTTTGTATGATTAGAATCTTTTCGTAAACCAAAAGAATTTATGTTCTCCAAAATGGACCTTTCTCCTCCACATTAAACACCGCTAGCGTCTTGTGATATAAATTGAAATGAACATTAATAAGTCTGTTCTGTTGAATAAATTCTAGACTTGGTTAAGTGCTTCTTGGATATATATATATATATATATATATATATATATATATATATATATATATATATATATATATATATATATATATATGCACACACATGCTTATATATATATTATATATTTATATATATACATGCATACATATATATTATAGTGTGGATTTTCTAAAATACATCAAAATGGATTTTAAATAATTCAAATTTTATTTTATATAAACGGAACAATACGTTGAGTAGAATGATTACATACATTTAATATCCCAAAGTTAGTCTACTGTCAACTTTGCTTAGAGATGGTCTCTTCTTTACTGCAGGATAAATGAAATTGCAATTTTTACTACGCTGGCTTGATCATGGAAGGATGTGTGTATGTGTACTAGGGGGTGCTAAAAAGTTCCTGGCTTTAAGGGTGTCACGAAATGCCTGATTGGAGACCCACACTTCCGTGTTCTTTTACAGGGCTTAGAAAAAATGAAGGAAGTCTGCAATAAATGTATGAATCTTAGAGCGGAATATGTTAAATAAAATTATAATTAACTTATCCATCTGTATTTTCTTTTACCCAGGGCCAATCGCAAACATCTAACATTTTGTTTTTGAAAATATATGAGTATTGTTTTTCATTTTGGTAAAAAAAAATTTCCATGACTTCTTGTTTCCTTACATTTCCTTCTGTATCTTCCTGGAATTATTTTTATTTTCCATTAATTTTCTTCCATCCGTAAGTACTTTATTGAGGTAGCTTCTACATGTTCATTCCCCGATACAAATATGTGCTACATTTTCTTCAAGTTGTACAGTACCATTTTGAAACAGAAACTACTCCAGAAAATGTAGCCATTGGTGTAGAAAACATTGGACAAACAAACAAACAAAAAAGGCTAGATTAGTCTTTCCTTACTCATTATGACCGATTTGAAGCTGAAAAACAAAAGATGAATGACTAAACAACAATTTCCATGCGATAACATGAAGCATGGTGTGTTTACTTTATGCGACGCTTTGGAACGTTGTAGTAACATTGTTAATGAGTGACAGGGATCCTCTATCGCAACTAAAGAAGCCATGATGAGAGAGTGTATTTCAGCTGTAGTTCATTGTAAATGAATAGTCATCTTAACTTTAATCCCCAGAATGGTTTTCCAGAAACTTTATACTAACTTACAATTCATGGGTGCATACTCACACGCATTCAATATTTTGTTATTATTGAATTGAGTTTTACTAATTCAAACCACAGTTAACAAGTTGCCTTGAATTCTATTTATTATACTTAGCCACAAGTAATAGTCTGGTTCTGGCAGCGTTCCTACTCTTCTGAGTGAGAGAGAATAAACACCTGTAAAATGAACAGATGAAACAGTTTATATTGAAATAGTTGAACATTCAAGTGAATTATTTCCTCAGGACATAAAGTAACTTTCCCAAAGCATTAATATTAAGTAGACTACTTTACACAACGTTCTATTGTTTCTATAATACATTATACAACACTGCATTATAGTATATTGTCTACATTAAAATAGTAATTGAAATAGATAAAAAAATAAAATAAAACTGTCACGATAGTGTAAAACGAGTTTTCCATTTTGCTTTTGTCATATTCAAAGAAACGGGGTACAGAAAATGGAATTAAAAGGTTTGGAAAGAGAATTGAGTGCAAGGGCTTGGCTGAGATTCAAAACAATGTCACAAACGTAGATTTTGTAAAGCTCACCAACGCAGTTAAATGGAATTGTTAAGATTTTACCTTAAAAGGAGGAACAGCATTGCAATATCTGAAAGCTGTCATAAAACGACAGACTATAAAACTCTTTATAACAACATCAGCAATACTGACAGCAACACGAAATCACTCATGTATTAATTTGGCACAATTAGGATGTCAATATTTTAATTGCCAATTTCTATTCAATTACGAATATTTAATTTACTCATTTTACTTCACCTAATATAATCTGTCTGTAAAATTCTCCTCTTCGTTCGGTCCCATGTCTTATATATATTGATTACTTAAAGATCAATTTGATTAATGATACGAATATGAAGCCCATACTTCAAAAAGCATAAGCTACTGGCCCTTCCATCACACTCTTCATTATGGTATTTCTAAGTTTTTGATTTCTTATAATTCATTCTTTCAGTGGCCCTATTTAAGTAAAACACTTTCATTCACGAGAGTATAAAAGCTCAATTTATGGGTTACGAAACTTACAACCAAGATGTCATCCTAGTAGCACTTTACTGTCTCACGGACTAAAGCACTTAAATTTCATATGCTTTGTACAAACCTGTTATCGTAATACAACCAAATACATAATGTTACCTATTCTGCTTTTAATACTAAAAGCAACAGCTTTTAGCAATAATGAAATTAACGTAATTTTAATTTGTTATTTCAAACTCACTCCAAGTTGTTGAAAAACGTGTTAAATGCAACTGAATCATTTTCTAAACCCGAATGTCAACTGCTTAAGCAAAAATTGAGGCACGAACTTAGTTTAAGCAGTTGACAATCGAATGTCCAGGATTGACAAGCTTCAACAAAGGCGAAACACGTTTGTCGTACTCGTGTGTCACGATAATTGTTTTGCTCCGGAACACGAACAGCATCCACAGAATCTAAGGTGAAATAACAAATAAATAAACTGTGCTCATTTCAGAAAAACGTTTTTCCTCTGGATTAGAAGAACCTTAAATGCATGCTAAAACACTAGATCGGAGGGTATTAACAAATGTAAGCACTTCAACAAACATTCCACTTTGATATTGGCACACATCAGCACCACAACCATTTCCATCAACACCAACAGTCATGAAACAGGATTACACTATTTTCTTTAATTCTTTAATGTGTATCAGTTTGAATGCTGCAGTCATGCTGGAGCACCACCGTTGAACAATTCAGAACTAAACAAAGGCAACCGAAACTTATACAACTCTAAAGGGATATTTGGTAGGAAAAAAGGTTGGGAAGAACTTCTGCAAGTGGACACTCAAATTGCTAGAAATAACAACTTCCTGAAATAACAATTTTCTGAAAATATGCCCTCCCGTCTTAAATAGGAAAGACACATTGGAACAGGTGACCCAACATACTTCTAAAAAAAAAAGGCAGAAGGCGTAGTGGTTAGGGTGTTGCTGTCTCGATGGCAAGATCGTGGTTTCAAATTATGGATTGGGCTGTGCATTGTGTTCTTGAGCAAAACACTTCATTTCACGTTGCTCCAGTTCACCCACCTGCAAATAAGTATTCCTGGAATGAACTGGTCTCTTGTTGAGAAGGATTATTGTAATCTCGGCCGCTCATGCGCCATGGAAACCAGGTAACCGACCCTATGGATCCCGAGACAGTATTTTACTTCAGAAAAAAAAGAGACAGTCGGTAAGGGAATACATTTGATTATAGATGTCCCTGCTCAGTATTGATCACGTGCTAAACAACAACAACAACAACAGCAACAACAACAGGAACAAGAACAGCAATAGGCCAATGAAATAGCTGCTATATTATTTCTTGGTTTGTTAAAAGCGACAGGAAAATCTCATTACATTACAACCCAGCGACTGTTTAAAAAAAACGGAAAATCGTTAGTTCTATAAAACGTCAGGACGGTCGTGTCCGGAACGTACGTTTGATTCAATGTCACCTCAACCAGCGAGGACCTAAGTAAAAAGAACAAATATATATTTTCGTTTCGCTCAATTCTTGTATTCCACCAATGGAACTTTCTCCAAATATTGTTGTGATTAGTCCAAAATAATTTGACATAAGCATACATTTACGTATAAGTTACCATGAGGTGGATGTTAATTGAATTTCTGGAGAGATGAATGCTTAAAAAATTAAGCAACATCATATGTAACAGCCAAAATTATGATTAATTAATGGTACACTTGCTGAATTTAGACACAACCGAAATTAGCAAGCCAAAATTAACCATCGTCTGGTTCAGGCATCAATAGTCTCCATACAGGAATGCACGTATGTATTTATGCAACTATATCTGTTCGTATATGCGTGAGTATGTAGAGGGACATATAGAATTGTATGTGAATGTAAAATCTATTTATCTGTGTACTTATCTAACTCTCATTCAGTCTCTCTGTATGTGTGTATGTCTGCCTCTGCTGTGTATCTTTCTCTGTCTCGCTTGATACAAACACACACTCACGCACACACTCATACGCACACACACACAGACGCTCACACACACATATACACACATACACACACATATACATACACACACACACTCACACATACGCACACACACATATACTCACACACATACATAAAATACAGACAGACGGATGGGCTGCCTGGTATTGCTACAACTGTTTCATTAGAAACCTTTATTGTGACAAACTTATTACTTGATTAGACATGTATCTGTGTGGGTACATACAAGCATATATATATATATGTATACATATATATATATATATATATATATATATATATATATATATATATATATATATATATATATATATATATATATATGATTATGATGATGAAGATGATGATTATACATTTTTGGAATCCCAATGTATTTTTACTTGATTAATCTTGTAATTAATCGGATGGAAAAACAGATGAAAAGGAAAACATCATATTAAATGGTGATAATTATCGTTTTGATAATTTTAAAAGTTATGCAATTGTAGACGCTAGCGAGAAAACAGAATAAGTTTGCTATTTTTATTGTCGTCGTCATCGCCGTTCACCTCCTCCTTCTCCTCCTATTCATCATTATCATAACCACCTTCATCATCATCATCATCACCATCATCATCATCATCAACGTCATCATCATCATCATCATCATCATCATCGAGATCATCATCACCATCATCATCATATCTATTGTTAATATTATTATTATTATTATTATTATTCAGGTCACTGTTTGGAATCGAACTCGGAATCTTAAACCCGCGCTCTTAACCACTACGCCATATGCCCGTGGAATGAGAACCTTGGGAATGAGAAACCAGGTTCGAAATTTCCCCAAGACACTTGATGAAGGCTGGAGGGTATATCAGCCAAAAAACGTTATGTTAACAACAAACAAGATGAGGACAAATATCCGTCAAATGTAAATAATGTAAATAATGTAAATAATGTAAATAATGAACATAATTCCTCATCTCTTAAATATAGAACTGTATTTCCATAGTTTGTTTATTTTGTTCTCTATAACCATATCCCATCTTCGTACTTCAATGGTATGTTCAGTCTTCATTGGAAAGTCTCATAAGATACTCAAAATTCTGAAATTCTTATTTTCTATCACAGCCCTTGGTTCGTGTCCTTACCTTTCATTCTCTGGGGATCAACAAAACCATTACCGGTTTGGCACTGGAGTCGATATAATCAACATATCCCCTATCCTAAAACTACTGGCATTGTACCCAAATTCAATAACATTACTAATATTATTAGTTTCATTCAAGGACGAAAAACCAGCAGAATCGTTAGCACGCCGGACGAAATGCTTAGCGGGATTTCGCCCGTCGCTACGTTCCGAATTCAAATTCCGTGAGGTTGACTTAGCCGTTCATCCTTTCAAGGTCGATGAAATCAGTACCAGTTGAACACTGGGGTCAATATAATCGACTAATCTCCACCTCTCTCAAGCTGCCCTCGTGGCAAAATTTGAAAAGTTTCTCAGTTTTGCTTGTTTTTCACATCTTAGTATTTCATTTATTATCATTTTCACTTCGGTCTTACCAATAACTCTTTTCTCTCTCTTCTCTTCTTCCCTCTGTATTATTTCCAACTATCACTACGAATTCTCTCTCTCTCTCTCTCTCTCTCTCTGTCTCTCTCTCTCTCTCTCTCTGTCTCTCTCTCTCTGCCTCTCTCTCTCTGTCTCTCTCTCTCTGTCTCTGTCTGTCTGTCTCTCTCTCTCTCTCTCTCTCTCTCTCTCTCTCTCTCTCTCTGTCTTTCTCTCATATTCGTCTATGCTTCTAAAAGGATATATTGCACAACTCGCTGTAATCAAGTAGTTGTCGGCCACTAACATGAACCAATTTGTTCAGCTAACACTTCAACAAGTTCAATGGAGCAGAGAAACAAGTGAATTGTTAAAACATCGATCAATACACGTGTCTCAATTGATATCAAAACGTAAATATTCAAGAGCATTATACATACATACATACATACATACATGCATATATATATATATATATATATATATATATATATATATATATATATATATATATATATATATATATATATATATATATATATATATATATATATATTTATTTATTTATTTATTTATTTATGTATATATATGTGTGTGTGTGTGTGTGTGTATGATGCATACGTATACACACACACACGCATATATATATATAAATGTACATTCATACATATATACAAATATACATATCTATCTATCTATCTACCTATCTATCTATCTATCAATATATATATATATATATATATATATATATATATATATATATATATATATATATATATATGTACGTATGTATATATGTATACATATATATGTATACATATGAATGTATATCTGTATTTATGCACACATATATCATATATGCACATATATATGCATGTATATCTAACTATCAATCTATCCCGCTATCCACATATATGTGAGTGTATATTATATACATACACACATACATACATACATATATAAATACACATACATACTTATATACATCTATGCATATCTATCTAGTTGTGTGCGTGCACATGCTATTTTTGTATAATAATCCATGACCAGCTAATATTCAACAGGAACTCTTAAACACAGTTACTGCTGCACATATAGCTTCACCAGACAAATGACTAAATCAATACGAAATGCCTATCAGTCAAGAATAACGAAAAACCACGGTAAACTAGATCTGTAGCAATCCCAATAATTGTTCTATGCTTCACTCCAAAATCTGTGATACACAGAGAGTAACAATATATGCATAGCTTTTATTGCCCTGACGAAGAACAGCTGTAAATCTCAGGTTCCACCATTACGTCCGTTCTTTCAGAAATAGAAGAAAAGCTTATTCAAATATATTTTGTCCTTAAAGTCGCAAAAATGCCTGAGATATAACATCAAATGGAAGCTCATGCACCAAGCTATAGCTTAAGAACACAATAGAATCTGTCGTTATTGATTTGCACCAGAAACAAATTCTCAACATTGATCCACCCCTGGCTAACTAAAACGCAAAATTAGAACTATTTTTCCCCTGTATATACTAAGTTACCTTTTGAAAACACTTCAAATGAAACTAACAGCAACTGATGCCATCTAGTCTGAAGCCATCTAGTCTATTATATGACAGCACTTCACAACACCACACCAGGCCTATTTAAAACACAACACACTGCTTTCAACTGTTTCCACATAGAAAAATATCTTTCACTTAAATCGCCAAGCCTTTAGTGACCGTCCACACATATTACCATC
Organism: Octopus bimaculoides; assembly: GCF_046866305.1. Classification (NCBI taxonomy): domain Eukaryota; kingdom Metazoa; phylum Mollusca; class Cephalopoda; order Octopoda; family Octopodidae; genus Octopus; species Octopus bimaculoides. The sequence goes on along the minus strand of NC_142930.1, from coordinate 111,845,683 downwards.
ATAATTCTCTCCTTTTCCAGAACCCTACTACGCAGACATTTGAAATTCTCTTATTCTATAATTTGAAAATAGTACAATTTTATTATTTCATAGTTCATAATATTTTAATTCATATTTTTTTATTTCATAATTTAATAATTTTATTGTTTCAAATTTGATAATACAATAATTTTATAAATTTAGAATTTTATAATAGTACAGCATGGTATTGGGTTGTCCGGAAAGTTCGTGCCGATTTATAGTAGCTTACCTTTCGACTTACTTGCCATGAAACCACCTCAATTCTGGGAAGAGGGTATTTTCATGTTAAAGGAAAGATGGAGATGCATTGTACAACAAAATGGTTCATATTTGGTTGATTAAAAATGTAATGACTAGTATTTATTGACTTTTTTCTTTCCATTAAAAATCGACACGATCTTTCCGGACAACCCAATAATTTGCATTCGATATTTTGTATTCATCGTTCAGGTTTACATTTCATGTTTTGTTTTCTATGACTTTTTGATTTTAAAATGTCGGAACATTTTTACTCCATCGTAACTTTCCAAATACGCGATCATCTTTTTTAAATCTAATATCCTGGATTTCGTATGTTTTTGCCTACTAAATTTATGATACGATTTCTGTCATCCTAAATATACATTAAGACACAACTGCATATTCATGCTTGTTACATCTTGCTACGTGAATTGCTACATGAATTCGCACATGCGTCCATTTCTGTGCATCTGTGTTGTTATGTCGCATAAAAACTTGCACTTGCATAGACAACGACGCATGGGTACAGCTATGATTTCAAGAATGTCACAATGATTGCCATATACGTGTGAGGGTATACGTTTGTATATATGTGTGAATGTATGTATACCCTCCACACACAGACATACATACAGACAGACATACATATACACACATTAGGTTGTCAGATAAATTCGTTCGTTTTTCTTACATTGATTTTAATCTTTATTTTTCATCAATAATTTTAACAGATCAGTCGCCTGAGTGTACCAACTTGCATTTCGATCTCTTTTGTCTGCTAGGATGGATTTTCTTCCCTTCCAGTTGTATATTTAAGAGATAAGAAATTATGTGCATTATTTACATTATTTACATTTTGACGGATATTTGTCCTCATTTTGTTTGTTGTTAACACGACGTTTCGGCTGATATACCCTCTAGCATTCATCAAGCGTCTTGTGGAAATTTCAAACATGGGTTCTCGTTCCTGAGGTATTTTTTGATGTTATTATTATTATTATTATTATTATTATTATTATTATTATTATTACTATTATTATTGTTCAGTAGTTTTATTTTTATAACATCCTTTCACTTCACTACCGAGCGCAGCTCTGTGCGCCTTGGGTATGTGCTGTGGTTTGCTGTGGTGCTCTTATGCTTACTGTATTGAAAGTGATTTGCGTAGAATGCGTGCAGTACCAAGTAGTGCAATTTTCTGTATGTTATATATATTTGTAAGTCCTGGTGTTTTTGTTATGTATTTGTCTGAATATTTTTTTATTATACCTAAGGCACCTACTATGATAGGAATTGTTTCTGTTTTTAGACTCCACATTAGAGTTATCTCTATTTCCAGGTCTTTGTATTTTGAAAGTTTTTCCATTTTTTTTCGAGAAACGTTGTCATCTGCTGGTATTGATACATCAA
>NC_142930.1:111834012-111841512 GCF_046866305.1 Octopus bimaculoides | reverse complement strand
ATATATATATGTATGTATGAATGTATGTATGTATGTATGTATGTATGTATGTATATATAAAACATATATAAACAAACAACAAAACGTATACTGCATGTAAAAGTAAACGTGAGACAAACTGAAGGTCCATAATTTTTTATCAGTTATCGACCAATGGTACTTTTTCATTTTCGCACTTTTAACGATAAGACTAAATGCTTCCTAATCGACGGTGCCGGGAAAAAAAGTTACATTTATGTATATATAGTTCATAGATGAGTTTCAGGTGTTCTCCATATAGAATACACGTAGTAGTGTTGAAACTATTCAAACTTGACCTGGTATAGGAGCAAATGTGGGCATAAACAAATTAGACAAATCAATTTATCAAGTATATTAAATGCATGAAATGCAAAACAATGTTACAGGCAGTGAAAGACTTGGGGATCAATATGTGCAATGACGTATTATTTCATGTTCACATAAGCAAGATGGCAGCAAAGTGCATACAACTGGTAGGATGGATACTGAGGTCCTTCAAAACAAGAGACCAAGAAAGTATGCTGACCCTGTGGAGAACTTTTTTTTTCTCAGCCGCCAAGACTACTGCTCTCAGTTATGGTCACCACATACAGCCAAACTAACAGCGGAGCTTGAAGCAGTCCAACGCCACTACACTAAACTGATTGAAACAGTGCAGCGGATGAGTTACAGGGATAGGCTGAGAAAACTATAGCATTACTCCCTGGAGCGAAGGCGTGACAGATACGTAATAATCTACATATGGAAAATCCTAGAAGGGCTAGTACCTAACTTTGTCATTGAGAGTTATACAAATGCCAGAACTGGCCGCCATTGAATTGTTCCAAAGGTACCATCCACTCCATCTAAATTCAGGACCATGTAATGCTATAGTCTAGGGATCAAAGGCCCACAGCTCTTGAATACCCTTCCACAAAAGTTAAGAAATTTGCATAAGGTGGAAGTAGATGCCTTCAAAAAGAAATTAGAAATCCTCCTCTCCACAATATCGGATGAACGAACAGCCCGACATGAGGTGCAGACGAGGGCAGCGGAATCAGACTCCATTAAACACCAAAGGTACCAACAGCTGGGGCAAAGGAACATACAGGGGAGGTGATGTGAAACACCCAGATATTCCAAACACAACAGCCGTTTCTGGAGGCTCGGCGATTCATAACATTTGTAGATTAATTCTATCAGAGAATGCTGCGGTATGGTTGCGTTTAACTTTGGATGAGAACTGAAAGCATAGAATTTCAAAGTTCCAAACCTCCATCTTTGAATTTCTCTGTTTTAAGATCTCAAATGTAAGATCTCTTACCTGAAGATGGGAGGCTCGTCTCATCCTTTGTTAAATGCATCCATACGGCCGCATTCTCTGATGGAATTAATCTACAAACATTATTATGGATCATCAAGCCTCCAGAAACAGCTGTTGGATTTGTCATGCCTTTCTTCCACCCCTTCAATATTCTGTATCAGTTGTACTCTGTGTGAGTTGGACATTTTTATATATATACATATATTACATACTTTGTATTTCATGTATTTTATATACTTTATCTATTGATCCAGCTAATATGCTCATCCTCACAGTTGTTTATATAGATAAATAAATAAATATAAATATATAAATAAAAGATGCATATATGTTTATATATATATGCATACATATACTAATACTGAGTACAAATAACAGAAAATTAAATGGGTGGAAGATAGGTGTTACAAATACAACAGCTGTTTCTGGTCCTAGCTTAACCACATCTGGGTTGTACATTTATCTAATGTCCTTCCTACTGATAAGATGATTTTTTAAAATTTTCACCGCTCGTAAACATCTTTGCTAGTAAATATTGGTGCATTATTGTACTACTATTCTATAATTATATATGCATATATATATTTGTGCGTGTTTTCATATATGTATATATAGATATATAGCTATATATATATATATATATATATATATATATATATATATATATATATATATATATATATATATATATATATATATGTATACACACACACATTTACATGTATGTATGCACATATGTATGTATCCGTGTATGTATATAGGTGTACGTATATATATATACGTATATGTATATATGTGTACGTATATATGTGTACGTATGTATGTATGTATGTATGTATGTATGTATGTATATATATATATATATATATATATATATATATATATATATATATATATATATATATATATATATATATATAGATAGATAGATAGATAGATAGATAGATAGATAGATAGATAGATAGATATACGTGTGTATGTGTGTGTATGTGTGTGTGTGTGTGTAACCAAATCAATGTATGTAAACGCTTTTCACAATATTGAAAGCGATTATGATACTACTGTTCTTCTTTCATTAATTGAAATATAAAATATACGTTCGTATATTTCTATGTATGCGTAACTGCCTACCTTACTCTCTCTCACTCGCTACACACACACAGATATACATACATATATATAGGTAGATATAGAGAGATTAATATATATGTATATATATATATGTATATATATATTTATATATATATATATATATATATATATATATATATATATATATATATATATATATATATATATATATATATATATATATATATATATATATATATACATGTGCGTCTGTAAGAATATGTATATATATATATATATATATATATATACATATGAAGAGTCTATGTGTTCGTGTATGTGAGTGTGTGTAGGGAGATTGATATAGATCATATTATATTCACGAGATGCAAATCAAAATACACCTCACTCTACATAGAATCTTATATAATGTACAAAGAACCCGACATTGAAATAGTTTTATTACGTGATGTCAAGCAATATGAAGACATTGACATATAACAACAATTTAACTTAGGAAAAAATCTTGAATTTAATTATATTTTTTCTCTAAACCTCAGTTCTTTGAGTTTTGAATATACGAATGATATCGAATACTGTTTTGCTTTACTTTTGAAGCACCGGGTAAATCTGGGATACTTGCGTAATTTCACCAGCAAGGAAGATAAACTGTGAGGTTATTGTTTTATTCCCTTAGTTTCGAAGATGAGTTGCCCCCTATTCGAAAGTAAATATTCAGCAAGTATCGATTTATGGATGCTAATGCAGTTTCGCACCTGTCCTTGAAAAATGCATTTTTTTGAAAAACATTTTTCGGATTCTTACGTTTTAGATGTCGGAGATGATAAACATGTGAAAAAAAGAAAATTTTAACTCCACCCCACTTAAACGTTTGAACTTTTTCTATTTTTTTTCCCCCTGCGACGGAGATTCCGAATATACAAGAAACTACGTTTTCGAAATTTTAAATTCAATAAGCATATAGATATGTGTATAAAGAGATAAATAAATATGAAAGTCTTCCTCAGGCTAAAAACAACAGTAATACCGTCCTCCATAGGACCACTACATTTAGTTGACGCATATATTTTATGAATAAACGGACAGGGATAAATAGACAGACAGATAAATAAATGAATGAATAAATGGATGAAAATTTTCAACATTTAAAATTAGGAGAGAGTGTAATTTTAGCCCCTTATTAAACATGAATGTTTGCTTCTCATAAAACGGTATATATTTAATTTTCATTGAATTCTTATTTACACAAGTAAAACGCAAATTCTTTTCACTTTAATGTTTTTGTCTGTATTTAATTTCGATTTGCATATGTTCGTCAATTCGCTACGATCTCTTTGAAGTAAACAAAATCAAAAATTTAAAAGGGTGGGTGAAATAAAAAAAAAAAAACTTTTGCATATTCGTAATCTCCGACATCTAAAACGTAGGAATCCAAAAAGATTTTTTCAAAGAAATTCATTTTTCAGGGAGAAGTGCGAAACTGTACTAGCCCCGCTTTATGAATATAAATTGTAAACACAGAATCAACTGTAAAATGTTGCTAACTCCTCAAACATTAAGGTTATCAATCGATATATATATATAACAAGCCGTGAAAAATGACATTTCCAGTTATATTTAAACCATAGTTAAAATCATATTCAATGTACGTTATAGATGGGAGTGGCTAAATCATTTAGGGTAGGGAGCAATTATAAACTTTATATACATAATTAAAACAAAATTCATCTTACGGGCGTAGTTAATAATTGCCAATATTGCTTTGGTGTACAAGAAAGTGTTGATTGCTATAACGTTTCGGATATATTCCTTTCTCGGATAAGGCGAAATGAGAGAACAAATGACAAGAACCTAGAAAAATATAGAAACAAATATAATTAGAAAAAGCTTTCACTGCAGGAAGTCACGTGATGATGTATAAACATGTATGTATGTTTGTATGTATGATACACACACACACACACACACACACACACATATATATATATATATATATATATATATATATATATATATATATGCATATATGAGTATGTATATTTGCATATATATGTATATATATACAAACATACATATATATATATATATATATATATATATATATATATATATATATTGAACGTGTAACACACACCTGCACGCATGATAGTTTATGTTTTTTTGTTATTACTTCATAACACTACTCTTCAATGTTCGTTACATCTGGAGGATTAACGACTTGTCAGAAGAAATAAATCACCTGGTATTGTCAAGACATTAGTTCAATATTGTAGGTTTGTCAGTACATATCACATCATACTTGGTAGATTCATTTTAAATTGTTTTTTATTTCATTGACTGATTGATTCATCTATCTACTTCAGTTTCTGCTTATTTTTTTCTCGTGTGTGTACAAGTGTATGTGTATATGTGTGTGTGCGTTTGTTTCTTTAGTGTATTGGTTCGTTATAATGACAATTTGGCTTCATTAGATAAATATGTGTTTGGAAGTTTAAAAAAAACACTCGATAGACATTCATATATATAACTACGTATGTAAATATATGTCATACATTTTTGTCATATTTTCTGTTCTCGAAACAAATAACATAATTCCTCAAAGGAAATCATATTAACAAACCTACTATTTCTTCTTATTATTTTTGCTTATTTTAGTTTTTAAATTCAATGAAAATTTCTTTCATCCTTGCATTTTTATTTTTTTCCAATATTAGGTTTTAACTGTGGTAGCCATATTTTGTTATAATTTGCCAAAACATAATTTTATATTTTCGTATCAGATACAAAGATTTTAACGCACGACAGAATTAAATTGATCAAGTTATGAATATATTGCTTATTGTTTTAGCTGTTCTTGAAGTTATGGCTCTATTTAGACCTTTCACCCTTCATGAATCAGAGGTCTTGTGGCCATTAAATTTGTTATCGTTATTATTATTATTATTTTATGTTTGACTTTTGTTTTGCATTTGTACAATTTGGATCCAAGTCTCACCCAGAGACCTCAAGAGACAGCAAGTTAGAAGTTCATGTAGGTGTTATGCCTAGGGTACCATATATTTGGATTCGTACATAGTGTTGTTCTAGAGAATGTTTAAGAAACCATAACAAAATTATAAGTTTGTTTAAAAATTTGAGATCACATAGACAGTATTTTACGTAGGATATGGGCAGTTCCCATGAGCACTATCTTTTGAACTTCAGCCATTTTGGGGTTTCCTGGTATCTGAGCTAGGTAGTAATCAGCCCGTTTCGCTGTCATTCCCAAGGCACCTATGACAACAGGTATTGTTTTAGTCTCCAGGTTCCACATTTTGCTAATTTCTATTTCTATTATTATTATTATTATTATTATTACAACGAAGGCGGTGAATTGGCTCAATCGATAACACAGCAGGAAAAATGCTTTGCGGTATTTCGTCCGTCCTCATACTCTGAGCTCGAATTCCGCAGAGGTTGATTTTACCTTTCATCCTTTCGGGGTCGATAAATTAAGTACCAGATAAGTACTGGAGTCGATGCAATCGATTATCCCCCTCCCACAAAATTTCAGGCCTTCTTCCTGTAGTAGAAATGATACTTAATATTATTATTGGAAGGGCGTCTTAATGCGGTGAGCTGACAGAATCATTACCGCACCAGGGCTTGATGGTATTTCGTCCGTCTTTTCGCTCTGAGCTCAAATTCAACCAGAGTCGACTTTTCCTTTCGTCATTTCGAAATCGATAAAATAAGTGCCACTTGACTACAAGGGCGATGTATGGACCATCTGCCGAATTGTTCGATTTAGTTGACATAGATATATATTTGATCGGCCTCACAGGGTACGATTTAATCACTGAAATTCTCCTCAATAGTCTTATATCATCATTATAATTATGTCCATTACTAATAGGACGAAATGACAGAATCGTTACGGCATCGAACATATGGCTTGCCGGCATTTCTTCAGGTTCCTTACGATGTGAATTCAAAATCTGCTAAGGTCACTCAGCCTTTCAAGCTCGATACAATAAAGTACTTGTCATATACTGGTGTTAATGTAATCGACTTCTTCTTCCTTCGCTCAAAATTACTGACATTTTGCCAAAACTAGAAGCAGTTATCCTTCGTTGATTTCCGTTTTATATCTTGTAATGCCAAGTCAAAACTTTGGGCCTGAAGCGTTGCAGTAGTTATCACCTGATCGACACTCCTCTCCATTATAAGTATATATAGTTGGGTGTAGTGCGATCCTACTGAATAATAGCAACTGTTGTTTTTATTGCTCAGTAGTCAACAACAACGACAGCAACATCAACAACGATAAAAGCCCTGATGCTGTATCAGCGGTGGCTCTTATTGCTTCTAATCTTAACTGACTGAAAGTGTTATCATGTACATGTTTTGTCTTGGTATAAAAAAATGGGTTAGAGCAAATATTCTGCTCAATACCACAGATTTGCTTCTCAGTTGTTTGAGCTTAACCAGTTGAGCATGTCCCTTAGTGGCTGGCGATATGTGCATCTCTGATCATGAGCAGGAATAGTGGGGGTGGAGCTCATAGCCATGTGTTGAGCGGAATTCTTTGGGGTTTGAATAATTCACCTCTGGAGACATAATTGTTTCCTTCAACATCATTAAAAAAATCTTATTCAGGGGCTTTCTGAGCAAGGTACGCTACTCGACCTGAAGAAAATTCTAACTGTCACCTACCTGAAAGGTCATGGACTGTTTATCTTGATATAAGATCACCTTGTCGCGCACATATGGCTTTGATGCATGTGCTTTATACACTCTTATCAGACTTGTAGTCATACTGGGCTTCGTATATTTTTGTACCCTAGTGTCACTTGGATGGCATGCGCAACTCTCTCACTATTAATAATAATAATAATAATAATAATGATAATAATAATCATAATAATTATAATAATAATAGAAGAAGCAGATGATGATGATGATGATGATGATGAAAACGACGATGATGATGAATGAAATGAAATGAATTAAAACATTGCGTGTGTTTCTTAATGGCAATGGGAAAACTGGCTCTTTAAGAATCACAGGTGTTTCAATACACATTTCCACCTCAACATTCTTAG